>NW_023494377.1:6945873-7245873 GCF_011100635.1 Trichosurus vulpecula
CAGCTCTCTAGTTCCCTTAGTGGGGCATCTGGTGGTTCAGTGATTGGAGTGCTGGCCCTGGAGTCAGGAAGACCTGATGTCCAAATCCAGGCTCAGACGCTGAGTAACAGGGTGACCCTGGCAAGTCACTTTGCCTCTGTCTGTCTCAGACTCCTCCTTTGTAAAGGGAAGACATGGATAGCCTCTACCTCCCTGTGTTGTTGTGAGGCTGACATGGGATAATATTTGGAAAGTCTTTTGCCGACCTGAGATGCTCTCTGAATGCTAGCAGTCGCTACGATCGTAGGGAATCTTTTTGGTTTGTCTCTCTCTAGACCCCAGCCTTGGATTCAGGGCCCTGGGTTTGTGTCTCATCTCTGCCACTGCACTAGCTCTGTGACCCTGGCTGATGCAGTTCCCCTCAATTTCTTCATTTGTCAAACAGGGAAACCCACTCTCCTCACTTGACAAGATAATACTGGGGATTAATGTAGCAAAAGTACATTTTCACCATTAGGCTGCATAAAGATGTCAGCTCTTGTTACTCTTTCTGCTTCCAAGTGTGTTTATTGACCATTCCTTTCCAAAGGGAGTTGGATAACAACCTGACTGGGGCTAATGGCATCCGGTAATTTCTTATTCCAATTTCTCGTTTCAAGGCATCAGCAGTTAGAGAGCACCAGTGTTCCCGGTGCCCGGGGTGTACTAAGAAAAGAGGAGAACTGTCCCAGCTGACCTTTCTGCGCCAGAAAAAGACCCTCCTAGAGTCCGCTCTACTCAAAGAGAAGATGGAGGAGCATCGCTATACCAAAGTTAGTGGCTCTTCTGCCCCAGTTGGTAACAACCCATATTTCTGGAGAGTTTGAAGGCTGACAGAGAGCTTTCCTCACAAGCTTCTGGGAAGTAGCTGGCACAAGCAGTCAGACTGTCCTCCTCGTTTAATTTTTTAACGGTTCTTATTTATTTCCAATATTCTTTTCTTTATAAACTGAGCTGCAGCTTATCTCCCTCCCTCCCACCCTTCCCCCACCCACTGAGAAGGCAAACAACAGGATATCAAGTGTACGTGTGAAATCATGCAAAACATTTTCATGTTAGCCGCATCTCAAAAGAAGGAAAACCAAATTTCTTTGGCTGCTGTGTCCTTGCTTGTTTAGTGTTTCTGCATCAGTCTTTATTAAGGGATATTTCTTTAGGGTTCTTTCTCTATTCCTCTTTGGTTTGGATTACAAGGTTTCGTTTGTGTCATAGAAGGAGGTTGGTGCCTTCATCTTCTGTTCTTGAAAATAGTTTCCTAGGAGCATATGCAGATGATTTGTGTTTGAGTGTTTAATACAATTTACTTGCAAATCCGTGTGGTCCTGGAGGTCTTTTCCTCCCCTGTGGGAATTCTGGTATAGGTTGCTCAATTTCTCTTTGTGTGATTAGGTTGTTTAGGTTTCTGGTTATGCCAATTCAGATATTTCATGTTTTTTATTTATTTATCTACTTAATTTCATTTTCTCTTTTCTTGAAATATAACCAAGTTTAGTAGTTTCTGAGAATTTTCTTATTTCTCTTATAATCATTGTGAATATCTCTCATCTCATTTTGATTTTGATAATTTGGTTTTGTCCTCTCCCTTTCTTTCACTTTTTGTTAAATTACTTATTTAAGGTTATCAAGTGTATTTTCATTATTTGGTCATTCAACACATCAGGGCCTTGTATCCTCCAGTATCAAAGTTTTTCCAAGTTCATGTTTGTTATTTTCATGGCCCTGTCTCTCCAGCTCATGCTCTGCCATCCCCTTTTTGCTTTTGTCTTCAGTGTTTCCCAACATCAGGGTCTTTTCCAATGAGTCCTGGCTTCTTGTTATGTGGCTAAAGCATTTAAGGTTCAGCTTCAGTATTTGATTGTCCTGTGAATAGCTTGAATTAATTTCTTTAAATATTGGCTGATTTGATCTCCTTGCTATCCACAGGAGAGCTCAAAAGTCTCCTCCAGCACCACAATTGGACAGTGTTGATTTTGCAGCACTCAGGTTTCCTTGTAGTCCAACTCTCACGTCAACACATTGCTGCTGGAAAAACCAAAGCCTTGATTGTGCCAGCCTTTGTCAGCAAGGCAACATGTCTGCTTTATAGAATGCCATCCAGATCTGCCATAGCTTACTTCCAAGGAGTAAGCATCCTTAATTCATGGCTGCAGTCACTGTCTGCAGTGATCTTTGAGCCCAAGAGTATGAAATCTGACCCTGACCTCTCTTTGCCTGGAAGTGATGGGGCCAGTTGCCAGGATCATAGTAGTTTTGATGTTAAGCTTCAAGCCAGCCTTCACACTCTCCTCTTTCACCCTCATCAAAAGGCTTCTTAATTCTTCCTCACTTTCTCCCATCAGAGTGGTATCTTCTGCATATCTGGGACTGTTGATATTTCTCCTGGCAACCTTGATTCTGGCTTTTAAATCATTGAGCCTGCTATTTCACATGATATATTCTGCATATAAGTTAGATAAGGTGATAATATACAGCCTTGTCCTACTCCTTTTCCAATCTTAAACCAATCAATTGTTTCATGTTTGGTTCTAACTGTTGCTTTTTGGCCCAAGTACAGGTTCCTCAGGAGAGAAGTCAGATGCTCTGGTATTTCCATCTCTTTCAGGACTTGCCACATTTTATTGTGATCCACACAGTCAAAAGCTTTAGTGTAGTCTGGCATGTCCTTATACAAGTGCCAATGAAGACCGCAAGTGTGACTTAGAATCTTTAGAGAGCCACCTGGGTCCCTGAGAGGTTTTGTGACAGACCCCGTGTGTCAGAGGCAGGACTGAATCCCAGGCTTGTACTCTCTCCCTGACCTTGTGCTGTTTTTTTGCATCCCCGTCAAGTCATTGGTATTCTCTTATTCTTTTGTTAATGTAAATATTGTAAGATAGAAATTTTCTCCTAATGAGCATTGGAGTCACAGCTGATAAACATCCTTATATGATCTTGTATTGTCTTATCTTATCCTTGTATTATATTATATTATATTATCTATATTACCATTCTCTTTAATGTTGCATTTGTGATTGGGTCTTTAATATCCCCATTGTTGAAACTATCATGTTTCATCTCCTATTTAGGCCATTTTCTTTCTCCTTCCATTTTTTGTTACATTTTTTTGTCGCATTACAGAAAACAAAGGATATTATTAAGGCATATGCTTCTTTTATGTCTGAATTCCTAACGCCTTGGCAGTTTTTGTATAAGTCTCATTGGAGTCCAAAAAGATTTTCACTCAGAAGTATCCATATCTTCCCCCCCACACCCCCATGAAATCTAGCTTTCCCAACATTCTGCTCAAGTGTGTAATTTGATTCTTGTTTGTCCTTTTGCTGGATGAGCCGCAAGTTCCCAAGTGAAGGAAAACAAAAGATCCTACAGGTTTTTTGCATGTCTTTTAAATTCTCAATCTCTCTGCTGGTTGGTGTATGCTCACATATTTAAATGGGTCTGTGACCTCATTGATGAGTATGTTCCCTAATATTGTAGCTCCCAGCCCATGCAGACCTGTGCTTCTCATGGATTTCTTAGACCATGTTCTCCCCTAAGTTTCCTACAGAATTTAGTAGTAATGGGGCAGGCATCCTTACTTTCTTTGGGCGTCACAAGGATGCCAGTGGATCGTGCATAGTGTACATGAGCTGTGGAGGATGTCCGTCCAACTGATGCCATCCTCCGGAGAAGAGACATTCTTCACTTACTTGATTAGTTTCCTCTGTGGATGTTTGTGGTGGTTACAGGTCTCTTCCAAGAGGCTCTGAAGTGTTCCAGGGCTTGATCCAAAGAAGCTTCTATCCTCTGCAAATAGGAGCATTTGTAAGACTTCACCATCCATAGTGAATCTCTGCTCAGGGGAGACTCTCTACTGGATCCCTCTGAGACCAGGGCAAACAGCTTCAATGAGCATTTGTCTCCCTGCTTTAGGTCTTATTTATGATCATAGGGTCCCCAAACAAGTTCTTGACCACCATGTCTTCTTAGACCCTGATGGAGACAGCCTAGGACCCTGAGCCCAAGACCCTTTGAAATTGTAATGCTTCCGGCCTCACGTCTGCAGGCATCATCCCAGGAAGTGATCCTTGCAGAAATCTAGCCTGGCAACTGCTCCTGCAGGTTCTATAGCTACTTCATTTGTGAGAAACACCCCCCCCCCCCCCCCCGAAAAAAAGTTTTTGTCTCCAAATTCCTTGGTGCTGATGTATGGCTCTCTGTTAGAAATGGGTAGGGTTTTGTGATGGAAATGACATTAAAATGCCCTGCTATCTACTATGCCATTGCACCCTAAAGACCATGGGAATTTTCCATCTGACTTGTCAATGAAACTTTTCATATATGTTGTCTGTTTCATTAGCATGGGAGCCCATTGAGATCAGAGACTATCTTACTATTCAGCTCTTTCCCCAGAGTCTAGTACAATGCTTTGTACCTGGTAAATGCTTAATAGGGGCTTTTTTCAGACATTCCTTATCCTCTGTTGTGTGATATTGAAGGGAATCAAATAATTTGGATGCATGAGTGGGAGACACCTTTTGGGACTGGAGCCTTTGTCCTAGGAAAGTGAATGCTTATTATAGTCAAGAAACCCTAATCACTGTGGGATGTTGTGTCCTCCACACCTTTCAGACAGCTGTTTCATGGTTAGGATTCAGTCTGCTATCCACCTAAAAGCTACCTTCTTACTTGTTAATACCCTCATGGAGAATGCCCTTGATGCATGTGTTTGGGATTGTCACTAAAATTTTCTGTCAGTGGGAAAGTAGGCCTATAGGTGGATTGTTATGGATGTTCTTTCAGTATCGGTCATTTCTGAGATCGTTTTCCCCCAAGAATTGCAGTCTTCCTTTCCTTGACATGCCTTGGCCTCAATAGACCCCTCAGTTCCCCTCTTAGTTGTGTTTTTCTACTTATTAGTGATTTGGAACATGTTTATATGGCTAGAGATAATTCATGCCCATTGACATCTTTGATCATTTGTTGGGAAATGGCTTTCATTCTTGTATATTTCAATCAGCCATGTATATAGCTTAGATATCTGACCTTTATCTAGGGATCTTGCTGCAAAGATTTTCCCCCTTATAATGTGCAGGTGTGTTGATATGTTGCCCTTTGCTAATGTATTTAAAATTTTTGCAAATTGCAATTCATTATGAGTCTTGGGATATAGTTTTCTTTCTTGGACCTCTCTCTAATGTAGGTATCAAGGTGTATGACCTGTGTCATAGAAGAAATCAGGTGCAGTCCCTTCTCCCATTTTTGCAACCACATTCTTTTAATGTTTGATAGGAGTCACTTATAAATTTGGTTGTGGAATTTATTTTTCATCCCGAGTTCATTTACAGCTTGTTCAATTTTTTTTTCAAAGATCGGGGTGTACGAATTCTTCATTTCTTGTTCTTAGCCTGCATATTTTAGATCCATGTGGCTATTAATCTATTTCAGTTCCGTTGTGTATTTCATTTGCATTGAGTTGGACCAAAGAATTTCCTTTATTTGTTCCTCATTTATTTCAGTTTCTCCTTTTTCATTTTTGGTACAGTCCATTTGGCTTTTTTCTCTCATTTTAATCAGATTAAGTACTGGTTTATCTCTTTGATCATTTTTCCCCTGAACACCCAGCCTCTAGTTCTACGTATTTATCAGTTTATGGGAGGGGAGCGGTTGCTTTCACTTGTGTTGTTCTCTCCTTTGATTTTCAGCCTTTTGTTCCCAGTCCTTCTTTTAACTCTGAGTGAATCTGTTCAAGTGTGTTTCTTCTTCCTAACATGTCTTTGGATCCTACATTCTGCTACCTTCCTCTGTTTCCTGGGTGGTTCACCCCATTCTGATTCGGTGCTATGATTGTTTATTGTACCTTTCCCTTTGTGCTGTCCTTTTTTCCCTTTTGCTTTCTTTGATCCCACCTTCCTCTTTGAGAGAAAGTGGAGGGAGGGTGCTTCAGTAGTGAGTTCTATTTTTGGTGCAGTCTGCAACTGTTCTGTTCCTTCTCCTCTTGTCTTCCCCTGAGCCAGTCCCTGATTATAGGTTCTTACCATTTCTCTCTTTCCTTTGTCCCCCACTTTGTGATCCTCCCTTCAAAGTCAGAGTTTGTTCTGCTTCTGACCAGTCAATCCCTCCCTGACCCTACTCTGCCTCTTCATTCACCTCTCCCCTCTCTGAGTTCCAGCCTGATTGCTTGTTGAGTTTAATTTATTTTTTGTACCAAACTCTGTATGTGTGTGTGTGTGTGTTTGTGTTTGGAAACACTCTATGTGGCATTCAAAGCCCTTTACCACCTAGCCCCCTCCTACCTTTCCAGTCTTCTTACCCCTTATTCCCTGACATGTACTCTTCCGCCCAGTGACACTAGCCCCCTGGCTGTTCCATGAACAAGACCCTGTACCTCCTGACTTGGGCATTTTCTCTGGCTGTTTCCCATGCTTTCCTCCTCCACTCCCAGTATTTACTTCCGTTTCTTCCCTCAAGTGCCCCCTAAAATCTCACCTTCTGCAGGAAGCCTTTCCCAACCCCTCTTAATTCTAGGGCTTTCCTTCTTTGAATTATTTCCTATTGATTCTGTATAAAGCTTGCTTTTTGTGTATTTGTTTGCATGCTGTCTCCCCTATCAGACTGTAAGCTCCTTGAGGGCAGGGGCCCTCTTTTTGTATCCCCAGCACTTAGCACAGTGCCTGGCACATAGGAGGCGCTTAATACATGTTTATTGACTCAATTGGAATGGAACTGAGTTCCAATTTGGCCTCACATTTACTAACCACGTGATGCTGGGTAGGTCACTTAGCCTTTGTCTGCCTGAGGTTCCTCATATGTACAATGAGGTAATAATCACACCTACCTCCCGTGGCTGTTGTGAGGGTCAAATGAGATCATATTTGTGAAGCACTTACAAACCTTAGTGTTGTGTAAATGCTATCAATCTATCGGCTTGTCTTTTATTTCTTCTGTTTTGATTTTGATGATGATGATGAACTCTTGTAGGCAGTGCCTCTGGTTCCCTGGGATGCTCCTGGTCTCTTATTAGAGCAGCTGAGGGGTCAAGTTTCAGGGGGGGCTTCAGGTGGGTTCACCCTAGAATTTTGTCATCTTCCTGAGCTAAGTCAGATTGTTGAGAGGTGGCATAGCAAGGGTCAGAGGGAATCCCATGATAAAATTGATCATTTTGGTCATGTGAATTTGAAGAGCTGGTACACACACAGAATCAGTGCAGTGAGCATAAGGGAAGCAGTCAGCTGGATGAAAATTTCATATCAAATCTCTCAATTAGTGTCTGCTCTCCAAAATCTAGGCCACTAACAGAAATATAGAGGACCAGATGCCATACCCCATAGAGGAGTGGTCACAGGGTATGAACCAACCGTTGTCCCATGGACCGTGTACTGTTAATCACCATATGCCTGAAGTCACCCATATTAAGAGGAATTCCAATGGAAGCAAACTTGAGGTTTCTCTTTTCACCCAGTAAACTGGGTGTCAAAAGATGGGCAGAGTTACTGTTGGAAGGTTTGGGGCAAGGCAAGCACAGTCCCAGCACTGTTGGTGGATTGGTGCATCCATCCAACCATTCTGGAAAGTCATTTGGAATTATGTGAAAAAAGGGACTCAAATAGCCCTCCTGCCTTTGGGCCTGGAGGTTCCACTGCTACTCATAGACCAGAAGCAGGTCAGTGCTCAGAAGCAAGGCCCCATGTCCACCAAAATACTCCTAGCAGCCCTTTTAGAGTTACAAAGAATTCAAAACCAAGACGATTGCCTGTTGGTCGTGGCATAGTTCACTAAGGGGTCCTATATGAAAGAAGTGGAATACTACTGTGTTGCATCAAATGAAGAATTCAGACTCGTGGCAAGACTTATATGAACTGAGGCAGAGTGAAGTCAGCAGAATCGGGAAAGCCATATAGAAAGCGACTCCAGTGATGTCAGTGGCAAGAACACCAACCAACCAGTGGAGCCTGTGTTCTGTGGAATGACAGCGCCAACGCAGGCTGTAGAGAAGCTCCATGGAAACGCCCCCCCCCCCCCAGACACTCCTTCATGACAGCTCTGGCTGAAAACTTTGTTGCCAGTTGCTGTTCTTCTAGGGATCACCCCCTCCACCCAAGGTCAGTCTGGTCTTCAAACAGAAGACCCAGCAAGGTTTGTTCTGTGTCCAGTAGAATAAGAACAGGAGGAGGAGAAGTTGTGGTCCTCCTTGTCTTAGTAGTCGTCCATGCCATTGCTCGTTACTGTTCCTGTCTTCTTGTCTTCTAGGACGCTCTCAGCTCCATTGGAGAAATCCACAAAAGCCTTCCCAGGCTTTCAGATGACCCAGAGACCATCTGGACGAGATTAAATGCTCGAGGTCAGGTTGGGTAGAGTAGGGTTCAGTTTGGCCCCAGAGGGGGAGGTTGGATTGAAATATCAGGGCCTCTCATCTCCATCCTCTTCACCTCCCGCCCAAATCCCTTTGTTGCAGCCAGCTGTTAATAACAACATGGTCAATAAAGAAATGTTTCTGTCATGTGTCTGACTACCTCCCATCCTTCTTGCCGGTGCACAGTGTACATCTGCTTAAGGGTTCTCTCCAGACCTGGCCACTTCAAGAAAGAACCCTGCAGTAGCCCCCCTGGGGCACAGGGCCATGGAAGGTGCGGGGAGGGGGGAAGCACACTTTAGAGAAGGTGGAGTCCCTCCCCCTGCCTGCAGCGTAGTAGGGGGTCAAGACAGAAACACTGATAAGTGTAAGATAGAAAAATACATTTGGGGTGCAATAGGGAGGTGCAATGTGAAGTGCCACATGAGGTCACCCACCTCAAGTGACAGATTGAGCAATTGAAGAGGGAGCAGAACAACATTCCAAACACAGGAAACAACATGAAAAATCAGTCCCTGCATTCTTGGATTTCACATTCTCTTGGGGGAGACAACACATTGGGACATTTTTCAGTGGCAAATCAAATGGAAAAGTCCCATGGTCCTTAGGGTGGAGTGGCAACAGTACTTCTTCTTTAAGGCCATCTCCACTGATCAGACCTTACCAGTTTCTGATGTTGAACCGCTGGACATTGACTTTGGTGGGGACAGCTTTCTATTCTAGGTGGTCAGGAGCCATTGGCGGGCAAGCTTCCCAGGTGGATGTGTGAAGGCCCATGCTGGAAGCTCTTGGGCTCATGTCCTGAGAGCTGTGTCCATCAGGGTCCAGGGGGAGATGGATGGTGGTCATGGGGGTGGTGATGGTGCTTTGAATTGCCTGGCACAGAGTGCTGCCTCCTGGCTGTCCCTCAGGATACCTTGCTGCCTTAACTAGACTGGCATGGTTTCACCCTGCCAGGCAGTTGGTGGGGATGGCTGGCCTCCTTGGGCACAAAGTCCATTCTCTGGATGATAGCTGGGAAGTATGGTCTGGAAGTAGGAAGGGTGGTCTGGGAGCAGGGTGTCTGGGGGCTGCCTCTCTCAGGCCTCCTGTTCTCTGTTGTTGGCAATCAGTCAGTGGTTTTTGTTGGTCATATAGGCATTGTGTCAGGCATCAGACTTGAACTTGGGATTTTCAGGCTTGGACATTCATTCTCTTGCTCTTGCCCTCGCCTTGCCCCCCCTCATCTTCCTCTCCCCCTCCTCTGTTTCTCCTCCCTTTTCCCCCCTCTCCGCCTCCTTCCCTCCATGTCTCAACCTCCCCCTCTTCCCTCTCTCTCCCCTTCCTCTCCCTGTCTCTCCCCCTCATCCTTCTTTCTCCTCCCTCTCCCTATCCCTCCCTCCCTTTCTTTCTCCCCTTCTTTTCCCTCTCCCTTTCCTGTCCCTCTGCCCTTCTTCCTCCCTTCACTCTCTCTTCCTTTCTCTTCATTTTTCATCCTCCCCTTTATCCCTCTCCCTCCCTCTTTGCTTCTCCCCCTTGTCCCTCTCCATCTCTCTATCTCTCCCTCTCTCTTTCTCCCCTTCTTCTGCCACCTCCCTTCCCTGTCTCTCCCCCCTCTCACTTATCTCTCTATTAAGCCACTGACCCTGGTGACGTGAGAATTATGACCATGATGGAAGAGAGCAGTCAGAATTGTAACCAAAGCTAGGAGGTGGCAGCTCCCAGGATAGCTGCCATGCAACTAGATTGTCACCATCTAGCTATTCCCCTGAGCCTGTGTTTCTGTCTGCAGACCCCAGCTCCTTTTGTGGTTGGGGGTTCTGACAAGTATGGTTTCTATAGGTTTGCTTACAGGATGTGGATGCTGCTCATAGCTGCTCCTGTTGGAAAGAAAAACAAATAGGCCTATAATGGAGACGTAATTTGTGTGCTTCAGGCCAATGTCCCCCAGTTCAGTTGAAAGCCAGAGCCATTAGCGTGGGACAGAAAGAAAGAAAGGAGGCTGGAAACTTCGCTGTAATGGTCCCAAATGGCAGTGGGGGAATTTATGGATGTGACTTGAGATGAATCAGCACCCTGTTAGGACAGGGAATGGTATCCCATTCATCAGTGACACTATTTGGTCCCAGGAGAGGGAAATGAAAACACACCACTAGATAAGACTGGTGATAAATGCAGATTAAGAATGTGTCTTTAGCAGTCTCCTGTTTGACATCATTTGTGACTGTCAGGATAGGCCGGTGGCCTCTTGGACATACGGGAGGCTTCATCATGAGGAGATGGTCAAGAGCCTTGCCAGGGCTGGGGCTGCTTTCTATCTTTAAATGTCTACACTGATTGCCCAGGTTGTCACTTGTTTACAGGAAGCCTTGATTTGAAGCCTCCCCTCCCCAAAGGAAAAGCCTG
Organism: Trichosurus vulpecula; assembly: GCF_011100635.1. Taxonomy (NCBI): domain Eukaryota; kingdom Metazoa; phylum Chordata; class Mammalia; order Diprotodontia; family Phalangeridae; genus Trichosurus; species Trichosurus vulpecula. The sequence goes on from NW_023494377.1 coordinate 6,956,606, forward strand.
TCGTATAGTATTGATCAGCAGCGTGCCCCAGTTGTGTAGAAAGCCACATCTTAGAGCCCCACACTGCTTCTGACTGGGGCCACATGATACACAGAAGGGATGGGGGAAAGGTGGGGTGGGGGAGCTTCTCGGGTATGTTTGTGGGGAGCACCTAGCTGTATGAACCCCTTGGACCTGAGTGTCATAGCCTACACTAGCAGAGAGGTGCCCACCTAGGCAATGCATGTGTGGGGCCACGGGACTGCCGGGTCTACACAGACTTTCTCATCTCCTGCCGTACTCCTGCTGCTGCCTGTGGGTGCAGCCCCTCTGCAGGCAAGGTCACTCGGCTGGCCTCCCTGGGGACTGACCCCTCACCTCCCTGGTAGCCCTCACTTGTTCAGCTCTGCATCCTGATATGCTGCTCCTGTTGTCTGCTGGGGCAGTGACTCCTGTTGGGTGATTTGTTCGGCCCCATGGAAGGGGTTGGGGGGGTGGAATCCCCTCCACCTTTCTCTGCACTCTGGAAGAGGCACAAGGAAGGCTACTAGTCACCCTGCATTGATTAAGCATTTCCTGTGTACCAGGCACTGTGCTGTGACTGGGACAGGACACACTCCCTGCCCTCTAGGAATTTACCTTCTAATGGAGAAGGACAGAAGGTAAGAGGAAGCTGACCAGTGGGGGATGGGGTGGAGACACTTTAGAAGGGGTATGGTGGAAAAAGACAAGCAGCGAGACAGAAGCAGAACCTGGACAGGAATGACAGAGGGACTACGGTTGTCCTGGGCCTTGCCTTCAGATGGAGTTTCTGAGAGGAATTGACCAGGTAAGAGGCTTGATGGGAGGGGGAGGAGGCTGCTGGGGTTTGGTGGAGAAAGAAGTGAGGAGAGGGATGGAGGACAAAGGGAAAAGAGCAAGTCCCTTTCCAGAGTGGGCTTCTTCCTCCAGGCTGCTTCTCTGGATTGCTACAGATGACTGTCTGACTCCTAAGGGTATGTGCCCTCTGTAGAGCAGGCTGACTTTCTTTCCCAGGACCTCAGCAGTGCTCCTGAAGTCTTCTTTTAGGCAGCCATTGGCTCAGAGAGCATTGAGGTCTAAAGACTTCCTTGCCCTTCCTTGACTAAGGGTGAAGGGCCACTCCCAGTTCTGCAACCTTTACAGCCTTCTGGTTGGTTGGTAGGTAGGTCACATAGGCTAGGGGTCACTGGGGTCTCAGTCCTTCTCAAGCTGTGGGTGTAGCCACTCATTAGTCTCTCTTAACTGGGATCAGATGATCAGAGTTCCCTGGTCAGCCCCCTCTGCAGTGACATCTTCACCATCAGCGGGAAGCAGGAAGGCCAGAGAATAGAACTTGACTCAGAATGCCTGGCTTGGTGTCAGCTTCACAGAGATGGAGAAGAGCTGCAGTGTGGGGGCAGGGCAGGAAGGAGTCTTCTGGTTTTTACTCTAGGTAGAAGTTTGAAGGTTGCATTGATACTTTTTGTTGTTTAGACTTTACCTTTTTTCCTCCCCCCCCCCCCCCCCCCCCCCGGCCACCTTTTAGTCAGTGATCCATACCTGGGAACAGAAGATAAGGAATAAGGAATCAGAGAGGGAATGGGGAGATAGAGACAGATATGGAGGGAGAGAGATTGAGACAGAGATATAGAGAAAACACCCTCAGTAACCAACAGATCCACTGAGCCTGGCAGCATTCACAGTACTCCCCACCCATAATCCCCCAACTCTGTAAATAAGGGAGGGACTGGCATTTTCTTACTATCTCAGGCCAGGCTTGGTCAAGATCCTTGCTGGATCCAGCCTCATTTTGTCTGTCCTGTCCATTCCTCATTTTGTAGCCTGTAGGTTATTTTCCTGATTGTACTTCCTCAACATTTGCTGTTCTGTCTCTCCACATTGCTGTAGTTACTGTGCAGATCGTTTTCCTGCTTCTGTCTGCTTACTTCTCTCTGAATAAGTTCACGAAAGCATTCTTGTGCTTCTCTGAATGCCTTCTGTCCCAAAACACATTCCCTGCATTTTAACATGTGGGTGTATATTGTGTTGTTGTGGACGCTATTAAAAATAGATCTCAGTGCACCGGGCCGTGGAATGTAGCCAAGGGGGACGGGACCAGCCCAGAATGTCAGGTAGTACATCCTCTCTGTATGCCTGTTCTCACATGTGCTCCCCACAGTATAATAATTTCTTTTTTTGAAGAGCATTGCATGCAGGGAATTGAAGTGGTGAGATGGGAACCACTGGGACGTTTTCAGCTGCACACCCCGTGATATCAGTTCAGAGATCTGGGCTTCTCATCATTTCTGCCCACCACCCAGCTGATGGGTAACAGGGAATAACATACAGGCTTATTGAAGATGGCTGCTGTTTTTTTCACTCTGTCCCAAAGAAATAAATAAGGGTGTGAATGAGCCAATAAGCAAATAAATATTAAAAAAAACAGGCACCATTGCTCATCACCTGTCATAAAGTGTAGGACAGTTCTCAACAGTTAACAGTGTGCTTAGAAATGATAGAATGTAATGATATATTTGCTTTCCATGGTCACTATGGGATTGCCACTTCTGTACTTCTCACTTTCAGTCTATTCTGTAACATTTCCTTTTTTTTCCATGGAGAGAGATAAACATACATATGTTTATGAAACAGGTCCTGGGGTGCTTTGCAGTGCAGCAGTTCCAGGGGCATCCTCATGCTCTTAGTGGTCCTTTCGTTCATTTATTTTTAATCCAGAAACTTTTACTTGTAGGAAAAAATGTTAGGCACTAGGAACACTGTTACAGAAAATATGAAATGGTTCTGTTGTCTTATCAACTTAAGAGTTCCTTTGGTGACACAGATCCCCACCCCTACCCCCACCCATGCCTACCCATCCTGTGTGACTCTTGCCTGTTTTATCCCTTAGTTTCATTCCAGGGTGGATTCCACCCCCCAACCACTGGGACCTTCCTTGATTTTTCATGAAGCATGAATCTTTGGGTTATTATTGTTGTGTAGTCATTTCAGTCGTGCCTGACTCTTCATGACCCCATTTGGGGTTTTCTTGGCAAAGATACTGGAGTCATTTGCCATTTCCTTCTCCAGCCGATTTTCCAGATGAGGAAATTTAGGCAAACAGGGTGAAGTAAATTGCCCATTGTCACACAGCTAGTGAGTGTCTGAGGCCAGATTGGAACTCAGATCTTTCTGACTCCAGGCCCGGTGCTCTATCTTCTGCACCACCTAGCTGTCATAGGATTATTACCAGTGGCTGAAGAGTGATGGTTAGCGCTATGATCAGGGTATCTGATGAGAGAAGGACTTTTAGGTGTCTGGTTTTGTCATCTGTTGTTGAATGGAGGAATGAAACAAGCACTGATTAAGCCCTTCCTGTGTGCCTAGCATTGTCCTCTTACCCAGAGAAGGAAAGTCCATAAATTTGGGACATAATCATGTAGCAATTATTAGCAATATCCTGTTTTGGGAAAGAGCTTACTCTTTCCCTTTGTGTTCACTCTGCCTTTGTTTGATGCCAAGGGTTCTCTTTAATTTGCTCTTTGCTTTTAATGAGAAATAAAGAATTTTCTTCTTTGGCGGAAAATCTATTTTTGAGATTAAACAACTTTGGGCAAAATATCATTATGTTGGGGGTGGAGCCAACATGGCAGAGTAAAAGCAGGGATTTACTTGAGTTCTCCCCTAAGCCCCTCCAAATATCTGTAAAAAATTACTCTAAACAAATTTTAGAGCAGCAGAACCCACAAAATGACAGAGTGAAACAAATTTCCAGCTCAAGACAACCTGTAAGGTCAACAGGAAAGGTCTGTTGCACCAGTCTGAGAAAAGAGCACAGTCCTGTGTGGGCTGTGCTGGCACAGATGGGGCCAGAGTAGGTCTCAGGGACTGAATCACTGGCAGCTGTGGTGGTTTCCAGACTTCTCAACCCACAAACGCCAAAGAGAACTTAGAAGGTCAGTGGGAAAGGTCTGTGGGACTTGGGTGAGAGAGGAATGCTGTCTGGACCCAGCCCTGGGTGTTGGTGTGTAATGCCAATCATGGCAGCACACTTGAGGACTACTGCTGTGAATAGCTTTAAGGGTCTAATCGCATAGTAGAATGAACTCTCTCTTCAGAACTAAACTTTATTCAGGAAACCAAAGCATAACATTCACAACAATATAACATAGTCTTAAAACTTATTATTCAGTGTATCTTATAGCATTCCTCAGAATATTCAGACAGCATATATCATTGCATCCCCAAAATACCTGTTTACACAAGCAGGGGGTCCCAGGCCAGGGTCTTCCCCAGCACAACAAATTCTTAAGGGGTATCAGAAAATACAAATGCCATCCACCCCTAGGTTACAGTAAGTTACAATCTCCTCAATAAATACAGAATGTCGAAGTAAAATTTTCTTTCATCTTGGCTGGAGGTTGACTTCCAAGTCCCCTGGCTCTTCCTCTGTGGGCCTACCACTCCCAGCTCTTGCCTGGTTTCACATGCAGGCAGCTCTCTGCTCCTGATCCTTGTCTCAGCTCACGGGGACTGCTCCACTTCAAGCTGTTCTTGCTTCTGCCTGACAGCCGGCCTCCAGGGGCTCCTGCCCATAGTTTCTGTTTCTAGGAGAACAAAGCTTGACAGGTCTACAATAATATTTACATGCATTACCAGCACCATCATCTCCATTCATAAAGACCAACAGACAGGGCTTCTGTCTGAGAAATTAATGCAGACCAACAGACAGGACTTTGGTCTGAGAAATTAATACAGACCAACATACAGAGTGCCGGCGTCACAAACAAGTTACCCTCTCTCAGTTCTCTTTCTCTCTTCACCCCACTCTCCCTCCAGGCAATGCAATACATACTGTTTACAATCAAAGACTCTTGATTCAATCACTGTTTCCAGTCAGAGACTCTTGGTTTAATAGAAGGCAAGACTCAATCAAAGGCACTTTGATTGGCTTAGTGCTGAGAAGCTTGGAGGTCAGCACTTAATTGGATTAATGGTTAACTAAATTAACATTACACTAAGCACTTAATGTGTTACAGAAACCTAACTCCAAAAGAAAAAAACAGCAGAAAATCCTACTTTGCCCTTACATGGTGGCAGTGGCAGCGGTTGCTTCAGGAACTCTTAGCCCACCAATGGTGGGGAGATTGAGTGACTGATCAGAGGGGGATTGCAGGGATCCTTTGCTGGTGCTGAGGCAGAATTCTCTTGCTTTGCGCTGCTTGGATCTGGGTCATAGTCCTGGGTGGTAGTCCTGGGGCAAGGAGGAGCACTGGTGTGGCAGAGCTTGTGGCCACAGTAAAGAGGGAATCCTCCTCACAGGTCCAGGCAGAAAAGTGTGCTTGTGGTCACAGACCAAAGTACAAGTCAGGAGAGGAGTAAACACCTCTTCTTTCATCATACAACCTTAGAAGAAGTGAAAATTTACAGGTCCCTAGAAATATCTCTGAAAACAGCTGCACAAAGCCCCTAAAGCTTGAGACAGTACATCCTCCACCCTGGAAGTAGAGCCCTACATTAACAAAGAGTTAAGTCAAGTAATTGGCTCGGAAAGTGAGCAAATAGCAGGGAAAAAATCAGATTATAGAATCTTACTTTGGTGACAAAGATCAAAACATACAATCAGAAGAAGACAACAAAGTCAAAGCTCCTACATCCAAAGCCTCCAAGAAAAATATGAATTGGTCTCAGATCATGGAAGAGCCCAAAAAGGATTTTGAAAATCAAGTAAGAGAAGTAGGGGAACAATTGGGAAGAGAAATGAGAGTGATGCAAGAAAATCATGAAAAATGAGTCAATAGCTTGCTAAAGGAGACCCCAAAAATACTGAAGAATACAACACCTTAAAAAACAGACTAACCCAAATGGTAAAAGAGGCCCAAAAGGCCAATGAACAGAAGAATTCCTTAAAAAAACAGAATTAGCCAAATGGAAAAGGAGGTCCAAAAGCTCACTGAAGAAAATAATCGTTTAAAAATTAGAAGGAACAAATGGAAACTAATGACATTATGAGAAATCAAGAGACAATAAAACAAAACAAAAAGAATGAAAAAAACAGAAGACAATGTGAAATATCTCATTGGAAAAACAACTGACCTCGAGAATAGATCCAGGAGAGATAATTTTAAAATTGTCGGACTGCCTGAAAGTCATGATCAAAAGAAGAGCTTAGATGTCATCTTTCAAGAAATTATCAAGGAATACTGCCCTGTTATTCTAGAACCACAGGGTATTATAGACACTGAAAGAATCTACCAATCACCTCTTAAAAGAGATCCCAAAAGGAAAACTGCCAGGAATATTGTAGCCAAATTCCAGAGTTCCTAGGTCAAGGAGAAAATATTGCAAGCAGCCAGAAGAAAACAATTCAAGTATCATGGAGCCACAGTCAGAATAACACAAGATTTAGCAGCTTCTACATTAAAGGATCAGAGTTCTTAGAATATGATATTCCAGAGGGCAAAGGAGCTAAGATTACAACCAAGAATAACCTACCCAGCAAAACTGAGTATAATCCATGAGTGGGAAAAATGGATATTCAATGAGACAGAGGACTTTCAAACATTTTTGTTGAAGAGACCAGAGCTGAATAGAAAATTTGACTTTCAAATACCAGACTCAAGAGAGGCATAACAAGGTAAACAGGAAAGGGAAATCATAAGGGACTTAATAAGGTTAAACTGTTTACATTCCTACAGAGGAAGATGATGTTTGTAACTCATAAGACCTTTCTCATTGTTAGATTAGTCAGAAGGAGTATCTGTAGACAGAGGGTACAGGTATAAGTTGAATATGAAGGGATGATATCAAAAAATAAAATTAAGGGGTGAGAGAGAAGAATGTACTGGGAGAAAGAGAAAGGGAGAGGTAGAATGGGGAAATCATCTCACATAAAAGAGGTAAGAAAAATCTTTTACAGTGGAAGGGAAGAGAAGGGAGGTGAGGGGGAGTGAGTAAACCTTACTCTCTTCAGAATTGGCTCAGAGAGAATAACGTACACACTCAATTAGGTATAGAAATCTGTTTTACCCTACAGGAACATAAGAGGGTAAGGGGAATAAGAGAAGGGGGGCATGATAGAAGGGAGGGGGTAGTCAGAAGCAAAACACTTTTGAGGAAGGGCAGAGTAAAAGGAAGGAGAGAATAGAATAAATGGCGGGGGGAATAGGATGGAGAGAAATACAGTTATCAATAGTAACTGTGAAAATAATTTTGAAACAGGATTCTCTGATAAAGGTCTCATTTTTCAGACATAGAAAACTGAGTCAAATTTATAAAAAAAGATCCATTCCCCAATTGACAAATGATCAAAAATATCATTAGTTTTCAAGTGAAGTAATCAAAGCTATTTACAGCCATATGAAAAAAAATACTCTAATTCAGTATTGATTGGAGAAATGCAAATTAACACAATTCTGAGCTAGTGCCTCATACCTATTAGATTGTCTAACAGGACAGCAAAGATAAATGACAAAATGTTGGAGGGGATTTGGGTAAAATGAGACATTAATGTACTGTTGGTGGAGTTGTGAACTGATTTAACCATTCTGTAGAACAATTTGTAACTATGCCTAAAGGGCTATAAAACCATTAATACCCTTTGACTTAGCAATACCACTACTAGGTCTGTATCCTAAAAGCGATAAAAAACAAAAAGGAAAAGGACCCATATGTGCAAAAATATTCATAGTGGCTTTTTTGGGGGGGGCAGAGAATTAGAAATAGAGGGGATGCCTGTGATGGAATATTATTGTAGTATAAGAAATGATGAGCAGGATTCTCCCAGGAAAACCTGGAAAAACTTGCATAGGTTGATGCAAAGTGAAACGTACTATGTATAAAGTAACGGTAATATTGTAAGACGATTAGCTTTGAATGATTTAGCTGATCTCAGCAATACAACAATCCAAACAACTCTGAAGGATTTATGATGAAAAATGCTATCCATCCCAAGAGAAAGAACTGATGGTGTCTGAATACAGATTGAAGAATACTTTTTTCAACTTTCTTTATTTTTCTTGAGTTTTTTTGTCTATGTGTTCTTTTACAACATTATTACTATGGAAATGTTTTACATGACTACACATGTATAACGTGTATCGAATTGCTTGCCTTCTCAATGGGGATGGGGTGGGGAGGGAGGAAGGGAGAGCATTTGGAACTCATAGTTTTAAAAGCGAATGTTAAAAATTGTTTTTACATGTAACTGGGGGAAAATAAATTACTAAATTAAAAGATAAAAGGAGAAATGGGAGCCCCTATCAATCTGTATAGCCCAGGACTATTTTAAGGATCAAATGAGATGTGGCATAGTAATAAACATAACCACAAAACATGATGGATAGATATAACAGGGTTTTGAGCTCCAAATTCTCTCCCTCTGTCCCTTTCCCCCTCATTTATATGACATGTAAAGTCATGCAAAACATTTTTATTTTGTAAAAATATATTTAATGTGTTATTTTTCACCAATTACATGTAAAATAATTTTTAACTTTCATTTTTTAAAATTTCGTAAGAAGAGAGATTGGGAAAGGCTTCCTAGAGTAGGTGGCATTTTAGTTGAGACTTGAAGGAAACTAAGGAAGCCAGGAGACAGAGATGAGGAGAAGAGCATTCCAGGCCTGGGGGATAGCCAGAGAACTTGTCCTGGGCCAAGAGATGGAGTATCTTGTTGGTGGAATAGCAAGGAGGCCAATGTTACTATATCAAAGAGTACATGTTGGGGAATAAAGTATAAGAAGTCTGGAGAAGTGTTTGAGGGCAGGGGGCCTGCGTTATGAAAGGCTTCGAATGCCAAACAGAGCATTTTGCATTTGATCCTAGAGATAATAGGGAGCCACTGGAGTTTATTGAGTGAGGTTGAGGAAATGACAGGGTTAGACCAGAATGTCAGGAAGAGCACTTGATGGCTTAAAGGGGAATTTATTGGAATGAGGCAGGCAAATCCACCAACAGGCTATTGAAATAGTCCAAGCATGAGGGTGGTGGCAGCATCAGAAGAGATATTGCAAAGGTGGAATGAACGGACCTTGGCCACAGGTTGGTTATGAAGGGTGAGAGATAGTGAGAAATCCAAGATGACACCTAGGTTGTGAGCCAGAGTAAATCAAAGGATGGTGTTGCTTCTCAACAGTAATATTGAAGTTAGGAGGATGGGGAGGGCTTAGGGGGAAAGATAATGAGTTCAGTTTTGGACATGTTGACTTTAAGATATCTACTAGACATCTAGTTGGAAATGTCTGAAAGGCAGTTAGACGTGTCGAGATTGGAGGTCAGCAGAGAATTTAGGACAGGATAGGTAGATTTGAGAATTATCAGCATAGAGATGGTAATTGAATCCATGGAACTGATGAGATCACCAAGTGAAGTGGCATAGAAAGAGAGGAGAAAGTGGCCCCAGACAGAGCCCTGTGGGACTCGTATGGTTAGTGGGTATGACCTGGATGAAGAAACAGCAAAGGAGACTGAGAAGAAGTAGTTTGATAGGTAAGAGGAGAACCATGAGAAAGTGGTGTCCCAAAAAACCTGCGGAGAAGAGAGTGTCGAGGACAAGAGTGTCCATAGTCCAAAGGCTGCAAGAAGAATGAGGATCAAGAAAAGCCCATTAGATTTGGCAATTAAGAAATCATTGGTAACTTTGGAGAGAGCAGTTTCGGTGAAATGATGTAGTCAGAAGCCAGATAGTAATGGGTTGAGAAAATGAGAGGTGAGGATGTGAAGTAATCTATGGATTCAAACAAGTTAGCCACAAAGGGCAGAAGAGTTATAGGAAGACAGTTATCCAGGATGGAAGGATCAAATGAGGGTTTTGTGCAGATGGGGAGAGACATGGGCATGTAGGGAATGAAACAATAGATAGGGAGAGCTTTTAGATAAGTGGGGATAACAGAGGGACAATCTATTGGAGGAGATAAGATGGAAGGGGATCATTTGTGCAGGTGAGGGGGTTGGCCTTGTTATGGAGCAAAGCCACCTCTTCCTCTGTGATAGAGTTGAGGGAGGAGACAATGGCAGAAGGCACCTGAGTGATAGGAGATGAGGAAGAGGGTAGAGAGGGAGCTCATAGCCTTGATTTTTCTGTAAAATATGAAGCAAAGTTCTCAGCTTAGATGGTGGGGGAAATGGGAGCTATGGGAGGTTTGAGAAGGGATGAAAAGGTTTGGGAAAAGTTGTGGAGATTGGGAGAATGAGTTGATAAGGGAGGTGTAGAAAGGTTGATTAAGAGCAGTGAGGTCCCAGTTGGGGTTGTATAATCTAAATTTGTAGTGGACTCAGAACAGTTGTAGACCATTTCCAGTGTAGTTAATTGAGCATCCTTCTCAAGGTGGGCATATCCAGACTTAGAGGTGACCTTATGCATTCAAGAAGTCCAGAGGTCCTGGGTCCCTCCTGTCAGCAATTTTGGAGAAGACTGTCACCAAAAGGAGATTGGGCCAAGCTTGAGACAGCTTGAGAAAAGAACAGTTCCTTGTGAACCAAGGCAAGCTTCAAGGGCAGGCTGGGCCAGAATTACCAAAGAGGTCCTAGGTTAGGCAGCGGGGCCTGAACTAAGGCTTCCTGAAGTTGAATGTGGGAATAGGCATAGCAGAAAAAATTTTGTTGAGTTAGGGAAGAGAGCCGGAGAATCAGAGAGCTGGAAAGGACCTCTGAGATTGTCTGTGAGGAAATTGGTCCAGAGAAGGATCATGGGATATGAGATATAGAGCTAGAAGCTCAGCTAAGGTCATCTCATCCCACCCCCCAAAAACACAACAGCAACTTGTTTTTATGTAAATAATTTAATAGGATGGTTACCAAGCTGTCCTGCTTCTCTGTATCTTTTGGAACTTTCTTTTGCTCTTTTATGTATTTTGTAATATTTCTTCTATGTCCTTTTCTTTCTTCTCTTTTATTTATTTATTGTTTTGTATCACTTCTACCCCAACCCTATAAATGGCTACCTTCCCCTCAAAAAAATGCCTTTGGTTGTTAAAAAAAAGTACATTTAAGTAAAACAAATCCACACATTGACTGACTGTGAAAGTATATGTCTCGTTCTCCATCTCTAGTCCATCACCTTTCTTAAGAGGTGAGAAGTATGATTCATGATCAGTCTTCAGGTGTAACCATCAACCCTTAATTTTTTATGGAGGAGATAATTGAGGCCCAGTGAAGTGACTTACCTAAGGTCACACAGGTAGGAAGTGACAGAGGCAGGATTCAATTTCAAGTTCCAGAGCACTAACTTCAACATTTTGTGTTTGTCCCACTTTCTGATGCATTACACTTCCTCTCCTAAACTGAAAGCCACAGGAGGAAGTGATTCGCCCAATGTCACAGCGTTAGTTTGTGGCAGATCCAGGATTTAGACCTAGGTCTTTGGAGATCATGTTGTTGTGGTGGTAAAAATTATTCTCTTGGTTCTGCCTACTTCACTCTGCATTAGTTCATATAAGTCTTCCCAGGTTTCTTTGAAACCATCCCTTTCATCCTTTCTCGTGGCAGAAGAGTAGTATTCCATTACATTCATGTACCATAATTTGTTCAGCCATTTCCCCAATTGATGGAAATCCTTAGTTATTAGGTTTGTTTGTTTCTTTTGCCACCAGAAAAAATGCTGCTACATTTGTGTGTGTGTGTGTGTGTGTGTATTTTGATCTCTTTAGGGTATAGGCTTAGTAGTGATAGAACTGGGTTAAAGATTAAAAAGATCATATTTGTAAATCATTTAGCATCATGCTGGTACAACTAATTAGTCACTTAATAAGTATTGCCTCCCTCCCATGTTTGAAATTCCAGGCTCCTGGACCCTGTCCAGCTCAGGGACTCGATTCAAAATTGCCTCCAGGGTCAGACATTCTCTGTTCTATGTGTCCTCCTAGATCTGATATTCTGACTTCTGTGTTCACTCCTATTTCTGACATTCATAGCCCTGATTGCACTCTAAGGTCTGGAGTTCTTCATTCTAAGCTCTCCAATGCCTCTAGAATTCTCCTTTGACCTTCCAGCCCAACTCTGATAATCTATGTTCTAAGATATCTCCCAACTCTGACACTCTGTAGTTTTAAGGCCACTCCTGGTCCTGATATTTTAAGTGCTTTGTGAGATCTGACATTCTATTCTGTGAGGCTTTTTGCACGCCTGACGTTCTCTATGCTCAGATCCCACTGAAAAAGACAGTTTGTGTTCTTGAAATCTGACCACTTCCCACTTTCTATGTTCTAAGGTCCTTCCCACCTTTGATATTTTAGGTTTGAGTGCCCTGTCCAAGTCAGGGATATTCTTTGTGTTCTACATGCCCCACAAGGTCTGATATTCTGGATTCTACTACAACTCCTGGTTCTGACATCCAGAGCTTGGACAATTGTCCCAGTTTATTCCAAGCACTTTCCAGCTTCTACTATATTCTCTTTGAAGGCACCTTCAAGTCAGACTTTTCTATATTCCAAAAACCTTCTGAGTCCTGTCATTATATTTTCAAGGGACACACTTTCCTCTGATATTCTAAGGCTTTTTTCTATTCACTATTCAGATTTATTATACTTAATTACATATGTTTCTTAGTAATGCAAGGATTTGAGTTAATCCTTTTTTGGGGGTAGAGGGGGCAGGCAGGGCACTTGGGATGAAGTGACTTGCCCAAGGTCACACAGCTATTAAGTGTGTCAAGTGTTTGAGGCTGGATTTGAACTCAGGTCCTCCTGATTCCAGGGCTGGTGCTCTACTCACTGTGCCACCTAGCTACCCAATGCAAGGATTTGAAGTGAAAAATAATACCCCTTTTAAAACTGTAACACTTTATTGGTTTTAATAAACACTCCTTATTGATTACTGATCATAGGACTATCAATAGCAGAGTTACCAGAATAAGGCAGTATATGAAATGACTTTTTCATCAGGGTTTGTTTTGTTGTTGTTGTGTGTGGTGTGTGTGTGTGTGTGCGTGTGCATATGCTAGCTAAGGCAATGTATTTTCACCAGTATTCTTTGGTTGTGTTTTGGGACCTGAGTTTTTATTTAGAGCATCACCATTGTGCTGATATAAATTACACTGAAACATGTTCCATGTCATACCTTAAATATACTTTGTTTTTTAAATTTAATTGTCCTCCCCCATGTCTTGGAACCCTGAGCACTAAAGTAAAACTCATTCCAGGACCATATGGCGTGTACATAGGACCATCCATCCCAACTCTGGTATCCTCTAAGAGCCTTCCCAGCTCTGACACTCTGAGAGTTCAAGGGCACTTCTAGTCCTGATGTTCTTTCTTAGCTCAAACATTTCTTGTTTTACATGACCTGCTAGTTGTGGCATTGTCTTCTCTATGGCTTCCCCTCAGCCTGAAATTCTGTGTGCTAAGATCTCTGAACCGGACAGTTTTTCTTCTCAGACTTGGACCATCTTCCACTTTCTCTGTTTTAAGTTCCCTTCCTTCATTGATATTGCAAGTTCCAACATCCTGAGTTCTGATATTCAGAAGATGGGCTACTGTCCCAGTGCAGAAATTCTCCATTCTAAATTTCATCCAGCTACCAATATGTTCTCTCAAAAGGTACCTCCAAGTAAGATATTCATTATTCCAAAGACCCTCCCATGCAAGTCATGTTCAAATATCCCTCCCTCCTCTGATAATGTTTATTTTCCTTTTCACTTATTTTTTTCATTTGTATCATTAAATTACATCTCAACAATACAATTATTTAAGAACATGGATTGTTTTTCTTTTATATCCTATGTACTTATATTATTTTTTCAAAAAAGACTGTCCATTTATTAATAATAGTAATATCTAAAGCAGTCGTTTCCCTTCAAGACACTGCATGAGAGTACTTTTTTGTCAGCTAATTTTTTTCTTTTCATTATGTTCTCTTGGATCCATATTAGACACTGTATGATCACTCTTTCACATTTCTGCATGATTCAGGACACGAGTTTTAAGTTAGAGCATCATCATTGTGCTGACATAAATTATATTGAAATGTATGTTGGAACTTGCATCATAATTAGATTTTATTATTGTTTTTAAAGTTTGTGTGTTCCTCCTCATATCTTGGAACTCTAAGCACATAAAACAAACTCCTTCCCAGCAGTGATATACAGGTATACCTCATTTTAAATTACCATCACTTTATTGCCCTTCACAGATATTGGTTTGTGGGTTTTTGTTTTTTTTTTACAAATTGAAGGGTCATGGCAGTCCTGCATCGAGCAAGTCTGTCAGGGCCATTTTCCCAGCAGCATGAGCTCACATTGTGTCTCTGTGCCACATTTTAATAATTCTTGCGTTATTTCAAACTTTTTCGTTATTATTATATCCGTTATGGTGATCTGTGATCAGTGATCTTTGATGTTACTTTTGTAATTATTGTAATTGTTTTGGGGTATGACAAACCGTGCCCATGTAAGACAGCTAACTTAATAAATGTGTGTGTTCTGACTGCTCCACCAACCGGCCTTTCCCCGTCTGTCTCCCTCTCCTCAGGCCTCCCTATTCCCTGAGATAGAGCAATATTGAAATTAGGCCAATTAATAACCCTACAGTGGCCTCTAAATGTTCAAGTGAAAGAGTCAGTGTGGCAAACTTCGGTGCCATATTCTAAGAAATTGCCACAGACATCCCAACCTTCAGCAGCCATCAACATTGAGGCAAGACCTGCCACCAGTCAAAAGATTATGACTTGCTGAAGGATCCGATCACAATTTTTAGCAATATAATATTTTTAATTAGTGTATGTGCATTTTTTAGACATAATACCATTGCATACTTAGTAGACTACAGTACAGTGTAAACATAACTTTTATATGCACTGGGAAACCAAAAAAATTGTGTGACTTGCTTTATTGTGATTTTTTGCTTTATTGAGATTTTCACTTTATTGCAGTGGTCTGATACGCAACCTACAATATATTTGAGGTATGCCTATAGTGTGTTCTCAGGAATATTTCAGCTCTGATAATTGATATTCCAGGAGCCTTAGCAACTCTGACACTATGTGCTTTTAAGACTCAATCTAGTCTTGAAATGGTATGTTATAAGGGATTTCTAGCTTTGATATATCCCTTGTTCTAGGTGTCCTACCAGCTCTGATATTCTTTTCTCAATGAATTCTACAAGGCCTGGTATTCCAAATGTTTAGATCCCTCTGAATGGTACAATTTATGTTCTCAGGCACTTTTACTTGCTTTTTTCTTATATCTCTCCCACTTTTCATATTCCATATTCATTAAATATATCTAGCTCAGAAACTCTTGATTCTTAATTGCTTTCAAGATCAGACATTCTGTGTTCTACATATCCCACACCTGCTCCCCCAATTGAATATTCTGCTTTCTATGTCAGTTTCTAATTCTGACAGAGACTGGACCACCATCCCAGTTAAAAAATTCCCTATTGTATGCTCCATCCATCCAGCTTCCAATATTTTCTTTTCAAAGGCACCACCTAGTGAGACATTCTGTTTTCTAAAGACTATTCCAGATTAGTTATTTTATTTTCCAAAGTACCTCTATCCTCTGATTTTTTTTCTAGGTTTTTTTTCCCATTTCACTTTTTCCATTCACTTTTAGTGATAAGATGAAAAAATTAAGATAAAAATTATTTCCTTTGTGAATTCTATGTGCTTACCTTATTTTATGGTATAGTTAATAACCTTTATTTTAATAATTTTTTTAAAAAATAAGTTTTTATTGATGTCTTCTGTTTCTTTAAGCACTGTAGTCATCCCCAGTATCCCTCCCTCCCTCTCCAATAAACCATGCCATATAACAAATAATATTTTTTTAAAGAGGAAAAAAATTAGCACAACTGGTCAATACATTGAAAAAGTCTGAAAACACATGCAACGTGTTAGCACCTGTGAACCTCCCAACTCCACAAATGGATAGGTTGAGAGGATCTTCTCATACCTCTTCATTTGAATCATTCTTGATCTTTATAATTTCATTACATTCATTTTTTTGGTGTGTAGTTCTTTTTATTTATTGTAGCTATTGTGTATGCTATCCTTTTGGCTTTGCTTATTTTACTCTGCATCGGTTCATGTTGATTTTTCCTACTTCTCCATATTCACAGCACAGTATTACAGCATAGTAATATTCTATTACAATCATGTACCACAGTTTGCATAGCCATTCTCCAATCAATGGAAATCTACTTTATTTCCAATTCTTTGCTATCACAAAAAGTATTGCTACAAATATTTTGATGTATATGGGGACTTTATTCTTATCGATGGCTTCCTTAGAGTATGAGACTAGTCTTGGAGTCCCAAGTTCAAAGGGTGTGGACATCTTAATCACTTTATTTGCAGAATTCCAACCTGCTTTCCAAAATGGTTATGTCATCTCACGGCTCTACCAACAAAGTATTAGTGTGCCTATCATTCCACAACCCCTCCAACATTGAGTATTACTATTTTTTGGGTATTTTTCCAATTTTTCAGTGTGTAGAGTGAAACCTTAGGGTTGCTTTGATTTGCATTTCTCTTTCTATTAGTGATTTGGAGCATTTTTCATGGTTTATGAATACTTTGCATATCTTTTTGAGAAATGTTCATCAATTTCACCTAAATAATCTATTTATTCAATGTCATCCCAATTAAATTACTAAAAATTACTTTAGAAAAAATAACAGCAAAATTCATTTGGAAGAACAAAAGGTCAGGTACTTCAAAGAAACCAGGGAAAAAAATTTAAAAGAAGTAAATTCAGCAGTATCAGACCTTAAACTATATTATAAGGTGAGAGCATTGTTGAAGTATAAAAATGATAATTTCAGTTATTTTAAATTAAAATTTTCTTGTATAAATAAAACCTATGTATCCAACAATAGCAGGAATGCTGAAAATTGGGGAAAAAACTTTCATAGACAATCTCTTAGATAGGATGTGTTTGGGTTGGAATATTGCTGTGGTATAGGAAATGATGAGCTGGTTGATTTATAAAAACATGGAAAGAGTTGGAGGTATGAAGGAAGATGCCGTCCACCTTCAGAGATACAGATGACAGGAGGAAATAAGCATAGTATGGTCTTACATATATGTGTATTAGTGTATATGTGTTTATATGTGTATGTTTATAGATATATATGTATATATCCACACTTAATTGTAGTCTTCTTTAGGTGGGGGAGAGAGGGGAAAAAATAAAAAGTGAACAGAAGAGAATGAAAGAAAACCAACAATGAAGGAAAGAAAATCTGGGCAGCTTTATATATAGGTTTTCTTGAAATAGAAATTTATTGTTTTATATTGAATACTCTTTTATGGTCTGCTGTGTACATGGCAATGTTTTTTTCTCCTTTACTTATTTTGTATTTAAGTTTAAAATTTAAAAAATTTTAAAAAAGGATAAATGTTCATATCCTTTTACCACTTATGTACTGAGGAATGGCCTTTAATAATATACATATATAAAAATTAACATATATGATATAATAGTATGTATCATTATATTAAATCATACATAATACACTATTTACATGTCTTAGATACTCTTATCAGAGAAATTTGATATAAAGAAGTTTTCCCATTTGATTACTTCCTTTTCTATTCTAGATGCATTAATGTCTGTGCAGAAGCTTTTCAGTTTCAAGTAATGAAAAGTCATTTATTTTATCTTTGGTAATTATCTCTTCTTTGCTTAAGAATATATCTACTACCCATAGTTGTGAGTGGTACATAATCTACTTCTCTTCCAATTTTTTAATAGTCTCATCATCAATATTAAGGTCGTGTGTCAACTTACAATGTAGTGAGGAATGTGGTGTAAAGTGTTAGTCTAAGCCTGATTGCTGTTAGACTACTTTCTAGTTTTCCGAACAGTTTTTATTAAATAAGGAGTTTTTTTCTAGATTGATTTATATTTTCCACTTTATCAAATACTGGATAATCCATTGTTTGTGATTCTTCCTTGTCTAGTTTCTTCCATTGATCTATCACTATTTTTTAACCAATACCATATCATTTTGATGATTGTGCTTTATAATTTGAGGTCTGGAAATTCTATTTCCCCTTCATCCTTACTTCTTTTCATAATTTCCCTGGATATTCTGGATCTTTTGTTTTTCCAAATGGTATTTTCCAAATACCTTTTTTAAGGTATTCTTCTAGTTCTTTTATATTCTCAGCTTTGTTAGCATGTAACTGTGCATAATATATTCTGATTATTCTTCTTATTTCTTCTGGTTTTTTTGTGGTTTCACCTTCCTCATTTGCTATTTTCTTTGATTTTCTGCTTTTTTAACAAAGTTTATTTATTTTTAGTTTACAACGTTCAGTTCCACAAGCTTTTGAGTTTTAAATTCCCCCCCCCCTCCCCAAGACTGCATGCAATCTGATATAGGCTCAACATATACATTCATATTAAAGATATTTTCACATTAGTCATGTTGGAAAGAAGAATTATAACCAATAGAATGGACCACGAGAAAGAAAAAACCAAATAAAAGAAAGCAAATAGTATGCTTTGATCTGCATTCAGACTCCATAAATCTTTCTCTGGATGTGGATAGCATTTTCCATCATGAACCTTTTAGAGTTGACTTAGAACCTTGCATTGCTGAGAAGAGCCAAGTCTATCAAAGTTAGTCATCACCCAATGTGGCTGTGTACAATGTCCTTCTGGGTCTGCTCCCCTCACTCAGCATCAGTTCATATAAGTCTTTCCAGGTTTTTCTGAAGTCTACCTGCTCACCATTTCTGATAACACAATAGTATTCCATTACATTCATATACCACAACTTGTTCAACCATTCCCCAACTAATGGGCATCCTCTCAATTTCCAATTCTTTGCCACCACAAAAAGAGCTGCTATAAATATTTTTGTACATGAGGGTCCTTTTCCCACATGTGTGATCTCTTTGGGATACAGCTCTAGAAGTGGTATTACTGGGTCAAAGGGTACGCACATTTTTGTAGCTCTTTGGGCATAGCTCCAAATTGCTCACCAAAATGGTTGGATTAGTTCACAGCTCCACCAACAATGTATTAATGTTTCAATTTTCCCACATCTTTTCCAGCATTTATCATTTTCCTGTTTTGTCCCGTTAGCCAATCTGACAGTTGTGATGTGGCACCTAAGAGTTGTTTTGATTTGCATTTCTCTAATCAATAGTGATTTAGAATATTTTTTCATATGACTATAGATATCTTTAATTTCTTCCTCTGAAAACTTGCCTGTTCATCTCCTTTGACCATTTATCAGTTGGGGAATGACTTGTACTCTTATAAATTTGATTCAGTTCTCTATATGTTTTAGAAATGAGGCCTTTGTCAGAGACACTGGTTGTAAAAATTCTTTCCCAGTTTTCTGCTTCCCTCCTAATCTTGGTTGCATTGGCTTCGTACAAAAACTTTTCAATTTAATGTAATCAAAATTATCCATTTTGCATTTCATAATGTTCTCTATCTCTTGTTTGGTCATAAATTCTTCCATTCTCCATAAATCTGACAGGTAAACTATTCCTTGTTCTCCCAGTTTGCTGATAGTATCAGCCTTTATATCTAAATCATGTACCCATTTTGACTTTATTTTGGTATACAGTATAAGATATTGGTCTATGCTGAGTTTCTGCCATGCTATTTTCTAGTTTTCCCAGCAGTTTTTGTCAAAAAAGTGAATTCTTACCCCAGAAGCTAGAGTCTTTGGGTTTATGAAACAATAGATTACTATAGTCGTTGACTATTGTGTCTTGCGTACCTAACCTATTCCACTGATCCACCACTCTATTTCTTAGCCAGTACCAAGTAGTTCTGATGACTGCTGCTTCATAATACAATTTAAGATCTGGTATGGCTAGGCCACCTTCCCTGGCATTTCTTTTCATTAATTCCCTTGATATTCTGGACCTTTTGTTTCTTCCAGATGAATTTTGTTATTTTTTCTAGCTATATAAAATAATTTCTTGATAGTTTGATTCGTGTGGCACTGAATAAGTAGGTTAATTTAGGTAGAATTGTCATTTTTATTATATTAGCTTGGCCTACCCATGAACAACTGATTTTTTCCAGTTATTTAGATCTGACTTTATTTGCTATTGTGTGAAAAGTGTTTTCTCATTGTGTTCATATAATTTCTGGGTTTGTTTTGTCAGATAGACTCCCAAATATTTTATAACGTCTACAGTAACTTTAAATGGAATTTCTCTTTCTACCTCTTGCTGTTGGGCTTTGTTAGTGATGTATAGAAATGCCATTGATTTATGTGGATTTATTTTATATCCTGCAACTTTGCTAGAGTTATTTATTATTTCTTTTGTTTAATTCATTTTTATTTTTAATTTACAGCACTCAGTTCCACAAGTTATTGAGTCCCTCATTTTCTCCCTCTCCCCTCCTTCCCCCCAAGATGGCATGTAATCCTACGTAGGTTCTACATATACTTTCACATTAAACTTATTTAAACAATAGTCAAGTTGTAAAGAAGAATTATAACCAATGGAATGAACCATGAGGAAGAAGAAAAAAAAAAGCAAATAGTTTGCCTCAGTCTGCATTCAGACTCTGTAAATATTTCTCTGGATGTGGATAGCTTTGTCTATCATGAGTCTTTTAGAGTTGTCTTCACAGATACCGTGTGTCTGTAATCGTGTATAATGTTCTCCTGGTTCTGCTCCCCTCACTCAGCATCAGATCATGTAAGTCTTTCCAGGTTATTATGAAGTCCGTCCTCTCCTCATTTCTTATAGCACAATAGTATTCCATTACATTCATATACCACAACTTGTTTAGCCATTCCCCAATTTATGGGCATCCCCTTGATATCCAACTCTTTGCCACCACAAAAAGAGCTGCTATAAATATTTCCCACATGTGTGATCTCTTTGGGATACAGGCCTAGAAGTGGTATTGCTGGGTCAAAGGGTATGCACATTTTTATAGCTCTTTGGTCATATTTCCAAATTGCTCTCCAGAATGGCTGGATCAGTTCACAACTCCACCAACAATGTAACAGTGTTCCTATTTTCTCACATCGTTTCCAGCATTTATCATTTTCCTGTTTTGTCATGTTAGCCAATCTGACAGGAGAGGTGTAGTACCTGAGAGTTGTTTTGATTTGCATTTCTCTAATCAATAGTGATTTAGAACATTTTTTTCATATGACTATAGATATCTGTAATTTCTTTCTCTGAAAACTGCCTGTTTATGTCCTTTGACCATTTCTCAATTGGGGAATGACTTTTATTCCTGTAAATTTGGCTCAGTTCTCTTTATATTTTAGAGATGAGGCCTTTATCAGAGACACTGGTTGTAAAAATTCTTTCCCAATTTTCTGCTTTCCTCCTAATCTTTGTTGCTTTGTTTGTGCAAAAACTTTTCAATTTAATGTAATTAAAATTATCTATTTTGCATTTCATAGTGTTCTCTATCTCCTGTTTGGTAATAAATTCTTCCGTTCTCAATAAATCTGACAGGTAAACTATTCCTTGCTCTCCCAGTCTGCTGATAGTATCAGCCTTTATATCTAAATTGTGTACCCATTTTGACTTTATTTTGGTATACACTGTGAGATATTGGTCAATGCCCAGTTTCAGCCATACTGTTTTTCCAGTTTTCCCAGCAGTTTTTTGTCAAATAGTGAGTTCTTACCCCAGAAGCTAGAGTCTTTGAGTTTATCAAAGAGTAGATTGCTATAGTCGTTGACCATCGTGTCTTATGTATCTAACCTATTCCACTGATCCACCACTCTATTTCTTAGCCAGTACCAAGTAGTTTTGAGGACTGCTGCTTTATAATACAGTATAATATCTGTTATGGCTAGGCCACCTTCCCTTGCATTTCTTTTCATTAATTCCCTTGATATTCTGGACCTTTTGTTCTTCCAGATGAATTTTGTTATTATTTTTTCTAGCTCTATAAAATAATTTTTGGTAGTTCGATTTGTATGATACTAAATAGTAAATTAATTTAGGTAAAATTGTTATTTTTATTATATTAGGTTGGCCTAACCATGAGAAACTGATGTTTTTTTCCATTTATTTAGATCTGACTTTATTTGTGTGAAAAGTGTTTTCTAATTGTGTTCATATAGGTCCTAGGTTTGTCTTGGCAGATAGACTCCCAAATATTTTATAGTGTCTACAGTAACTTTAAATGGAATTTCTCCTTCTATCTCTTGCTGTTGGGCTTTGTTAGTAATATATAGGAATACCGAGGATTTATGTGGGTTTATTTTATATCCTGCAACTTTGCTAAAGTTATTTATTATTTCAAGTAGTTTTTTACTTGATTCTCTAGGATTCTCTAAGTAAATCATATCATCTGCAAAGAGTGATAACTTAGTTTCTTTTTTGCCTATTCTAATTCCCTCAATTTCTTTTTCTTGTCTTATTGCCAAAGCTAACATTTCTAGTACCAAATTGAATAATAGGGGTGATAATGGATATCCTTGTTTCACCCCCGATCTTATTGGAAAGGCATCTAGCTTATCCCCATTACATATAATGCTTGCTGATGGTTTTAGGTAAATACTACTTATCATTTTGAGGAAGAGTCTGTTTATTCCTATGCTTTCCAGTGTTTTTAATAGGAATGGGTGTTATATTTTGTCAAAAGCCTTTTCTGCATCTGTTGAGATAATGATATAGTTTCTGCTAGTTTTGTTCTTGATATGATCAGTTATGCTGATAGTTTTTTTACTATTGAACCCGTCTTGCATTCCTGGAATAAATCCTACCTGGTCATAGTGTACTATTCTTGTGATAAGTTGCTGTAATCTTTTTGCTAATACTTAATTTAAAATTTTTGCATCTATATTCATTAGGGAAATTGGTCTATAATTTTCTTTCTCTGTTTTGACTCTTCCTGGGTTAGGTATCAGTACCATATTTGTATCATAAAAAGAATTTGGTAGGACTCCTTCTTTACCTATTTTCCCAAATAGTGTATATAGTATAGGAATTAATTGTTCTTTAAATGTTTGATAGAATTCACTTGTAAATCCAACTGGCCCTGGAGATTTTTTCCTAGGGAGTTCATTGATGGCTTGTTCAGTTTCTTTTTCTGAGCTGGGGTTATGCACCAGTAAGGCAATAAACACAACATCAATGATAATCATGAATATGCCTATGTAGTTCTGTGTCGCAAAGTATGAGAGACTCTCCATAAAGAAGGTAAAAGAAGTATAACATTTATTGAGACACCAGAAAACCATATCCCATAACCAAATGTTCAGCTCCCACAGCCTGTCAGCCCACTTTATAATAACAGCAAGGAACTTAAAACACCATATCACAGCCTGGAGACTTGCCATTCCAAAACCTCTCTGACTCCTTGCTGGGGTCTTCCCCAAAACAAGCTCACAGTGTAGCCAAGTTAGCCTTTTCAGTTTTAACAATCACAAGGGCGGCATTAGCAGCCATTAGCAGCCATAACATCTCTCTCTCTCTCTCAGCATTTCCTGTGAAATAACTTCCTTTTCCTGTCAGGAAGTTCCTCCCACCACACATGTCTTAGGCTTCCTGTGATGTAAGCAGGTCACATGGCCTATTAATGGGTGGGAAAGATCTTCAAATCTAATTGCTACTACACTTGACCCCAAGATCTTTCCTATCCATTACATAGGGCAGTGGGAATTCTGGGATAACTGGTGTCAACAGGACTTTACACAACAATATAACAGGGATAACATAAGATAAGTATATAAAACAATCTGGGATAACTGGTATCAATAGAACTTTGCACAAAAATATAACAGGGATAAGATAAGTATATAAAACAATGTCATCATTCCCCCCTCGAATGAATGGGGCTCAAAATCTTGGGGTAAGGGACGAAGGTCTCATCTTCCAAAGCTTCTTCCTGCTGAAACTGGTTGTAGAGCTGTCCCTGCCCCAAGTGATTAAGAGTCCTACTCGAGAGGTCAGTTCTCTAGCAAGCTGGCATCTGGAACTCAATTGATACCAGGTCCAGGGATGACCCATCACAGTCATGGACAGGTCCAGACATGATACATCATAGTTGTGGACAGGTCCAGAGGTGACATCCAAACACATCAGAGGGTGACATCTGGATTAAGCGATCAGGCATCTGCAGGTGGATGGTACTTAGCCTGAAGGAAACAAATCTCACAAACAAATTTAAAAGACAAAAGTCCAAGAAGAAACAAAGAGATTATCATAGCCTCATTCACGATAGAATACATGAGTCAAGGGTACAATTTCATAATTATTTTCTCCTGGGTAAAACACTGTTACAGTATAGTCTTTCTCATGTGCTATAATTTCTGCAGCCTTTGGAACATCATCCAGCTTCCATTTTACCCATACTTCAGCTCCCAATTTTATTCTATCAGTAGAACCAAATCCTTCCTTTCCTCTGATAGTTATTTTGGAAGGAGGGTCAGTTTTTCACAAGAGATATTGTTCCACAAGGAATAATAATCAGTTGAACTGTTCTATCATTTTTACACAACTGTATAGCTTCTTCACCTAAATTCTGGAGTGTCACAATAATTTCTCCTTGATAACTACAATCTATCACTCCAGCCAATACGTGTATTCCCTGAGCTGCTAATCCTGGTTTAGGGATTATTCTTAGGGATTCTCATACATATCCCAGTAGAGATTTTTCTTATCTATTTTCTGTCCAACCAAAAGTCCTCTAAACAGTGTAAATCATACCCTGCTGAACCAGGCATTCCTGGATATGGTGGTGGGACATCTTCCCTCACAGTCCAATACTCAATATTCTGGATCTTATGTGTTTGCTGTTTTCTAATTTGCAGATTCGGGATCATCATTCTGGCTAGAGGTATACTTCCTCCTAATGGTCAAATTAATTATTTCAAATTACGTAAAGCAATGAACTAATTATATTTCCAGTGTTGATACGAATTATTAGAAATTAACTTTCTTAACTGTTCTTTCAACAATCCATTCATTCTTTCTGTCAATCCAGATGCTTGTGTATAATGTGAAATATGATATATCCACTCTATATTGTTAAATACACAATATCTCTTCGTCTCATTACCTTTGAAATGTGACCCATTGTCTCTTCGAATCTGCATTGGGGTTCCATAATATAGACTTATAATATCTAGAGTTTTACAGGTGTTTTACTGGGTTGCATTCTTATAAGGACAAGCCACTAGGACACCTGAATAGGTGTCAGCACAAGTAGTATTTTACTTTCTCTTCTGTTAATCTGGGCAATTTATATTTTTGTAAATATTTACCCATTTCATTAAGATTGTCAAATTTATGGGCATGCAGTTGGGCAAAATAGTTCCTAATTATTGTTTTAATTTCCTCTTCATTGGTGGTCAATTCACCCTTTTCCTTTTTGATACTGGTTATATGGTTTTCTTCTTTTTTTTTTAAATCATATTAATCAGAGGTTTATCTATTTTATTGGTTTTTTTCCATAAAACCAGCTCTTAGTTTTATTTATTAGTTCAATAGTTTTCTTAATTTCAATTTTATTAATCTCTTTTGGTTTTTGATTTTCTGCTTTTTAAAGAGATTATATGAAGTTTTATCAGTTTTATTTGTTTTTTTCAAAGAACTAGCTTTTAGTTCTATCTATCATTTATATATTTTTTTTCAGGGGAGGTGTTCCAAATTATGTATTTCCCCTCTAATTGTTATTATCTCTTCCTTTGTGTTTTTTTTAGGTTTGTTTGTTTTTTGGCATTCTAATTTTTAAAATACATATTCAGTTCATGAATCCTCTTCCTCCATCTTGTTAATGTATGTTCGCTGACTGCTTTAGCTACATCTGGGAAAATTTGGTATATTGTTTCAGCATTATCATTTTCTTTTACATAATTATTGTTTTCTATGATTTGTTCTTTGACTCATTCCTTATTTAGGATTTTATTGTTAAGTTTCCACTTGTTTGTGGTCCCTGAACCAATTTCTATTTTTATTTACTTTTAATTTAATTTATTTTTTTGGGTACATTTTAAGTTCCGAATTGTCTCCCTTCCTCCCCACCCTACACTACAAAAGGCCACCTTTGACACAGATACACACATACACTCATGTACACATATGTGTGTATATATATATGTGTGTGTGTGTATGCATGTATGTGTATATATTTATGTAAAACCATATGATGCATACTTCTTTTTATCAGTTCTTTCTCTGGAGGTGGATAGTTGGATAGCATCTTCCTTCATAGGTCTTTTGTAATAGATTTGTATATTTATAATACTCAGAATAGCTTAGCTGTTCACAGTTATTCTTCAAACAGTATTGCTGTTACTGTATATAGTATTCTCTTGGTTCTGCTCATTCCATTCTTCATTATTTCATGCAAGTCTTTCCATGTTTTTCTAAAATCAACTTGCTCATCATTTCTTACAGCACAGTAGTATTTGATTACAACCATATACCACAACTTGCTTAGCTATTCCCCAATTAATGGGTATCCCCTCAATTTCTAGTTCTTTGTCACCAAAAAGAGAGCTGCTATAAATATTTTAGAACATGTAGGTTCTTTTCCTTTTTTCTCATCACATTGAGAAACAGATCTAATAGTGGCATTGCTGGGTCAAATAGTATAGACAGTTTAAACTCTTTTGGCATAATTTCAGATTTCTGTCCAAAATGTTTGGATCAGTTCACAGTTCTACCAATGATGTGTCCCAATTTTTGCACATCCCCTCCAACAGCTGTCATTTCTCCCTTCTGTCATTTTAACCAATCTGATAAATGTGAGATGACACCTCAAAGTTGTTTTAATTTGCATTTCTGTAATCAATAATTATTTAAAGCATTTTATATGACTAGATAGCTTTGATTTCTGCATCCAAAAACTGCCTATTTATATCCTTTAACCATTTATCAATTGAGGAATAACTCATTCTTATAAATTTGACAAAGTATTCTATATATTTGAGATATGAGATCTTTATCAGAGAAACTTCTATAAAAATTTCCCCCAATTTTCTACTTTCCTTCCAATCTTGGCTACATTAGTTTTATTTATACAAAACCTTTTTAATTTAATGTAATCAAAATCATCCATTTTATATCTTATAATACTCTCTATCTCTTGTTTATTTATAAATCTTTCTCCTATCTACAGATCTGATATTTAATATGTTCCATGTTCTTCTAATTTACTTATGATATCTCCCTTTACATCTAGGTCATATATCTATTTTGACCTTATCTTGGTAAATGGTGCAAAATATTGATCTGTACATACCTGCCAGACTGCTTTCCGGTTTTCCAAACAAATTTTTACCAAATAGTGACTTCTTATCCCAAAAGCTTAAATCTTTACATTTGTCAAACACAAGGTTACTGTACTCATTTACTGCTGTGTATTATATGTCTGCTCTGTTCTACTGATCCACCTTTCTGTTTTTTACCCAGCACCAAATAGTTTTGATAATTACTACCTTGTAATACAGTTTAAGATCTGGTACTGCTAAACCTCCTTCCTTTACATTCTTTTAAATTATTTCCTTTTAAATTATTGACTTTTTGTTCTTCCAAATTAATTCTGTTGTTATTTTTTCTAGCTTAATAGAATACATTTTTGGTAATTTAATTGGGATGGCATTGAATAAGTAGTTCATGTAGAATTGTCATTTTTATTATGTTGTCTCTATCCACCCATTAATAATAAATATTTCTCCAATTATTTAAATCTGACTTTATTTGTATAAAAGTGTTTTATAATTATGTTCATGTATTTCCTGCGTTTGTCTTGGCAGGCATACTTCCAGGTATTTTTGTGCTGTCTATGGTTATTTTAAATGGAGGTATTTCTTATTAACTCTTCTTGCATTGCTTTGTTGGTGATATATATATATATATATATATATATATATATATATATATATATATATATATATACATACATATACACATACATATAAATGCTGATGATTTATATGGGTTTATTTTATATCTTGCTACTTCGCTAAAATTATTAATTATCTCAACAAGCTTTTTAGTTGAATCTCTAAGATTTTCCAAGTATACCATCATATCACCTGCAAAAAGAGATAGTTTGATTACCTCATTGCCCATTCTGATTCCTTCGATTTCTTTTTCTTACTGCTGTTGTTAGCATTTCTAATACAATATTGAATAATATTTGTGATAATGAGCATCCTTGTTTCACTCCTGATCTTATTGGGAAGTCCTCTAGCCTATCCCCATTACAAATAATGGTTGATAATGTTTTTAGGTAGAGACTTCTTATTTTAAGGAAAATCCATTTATACCTATGCTTTATTTTTTATTTTTGGTTTTTTTTTTTGGGCAGGGTAATTGGGGTTAAGTGACTTGCCCAGGGTCACACAGCTAGTACATGTGTTAAGCGTCTGAGGCCGGATTTGAACTCAGGTCCTCCCGACTCCAGGGCTGGTGCTCTACTAACTGTGCCACCTAGCTGCCCTGTTATGCCTATGCTTTAAA
Organism: Trichosurus vulpecula; assembly: GCF_011100635.1. NCBI lineage: Eukaryota > Metazoa > Chordata > Mammalia > Diprotodontia > Phalangeridae > Trichosurus > Trichosurus vulpecula. The sequence continues at coordinate 6,984,947 of NW_023494377.1, forward strand.
GTATTCTTAATAGGAATGAGTGTTGTGTTTTGTCAAAAGCTTTTTCTGCATCTATTGATATGATCATATGATTTTGTTACTTTTGTTATTGATATAATCAACTATGTTAATAGTTTTCCTTATGTTAAACCATCCCTGCATTGATGGTATAAATTCCACTTGGGCACAGTGTATAATCTTTCTGATATATTTTTGCAGTCTCCTAGCTCGTATTTTACTTGGGATTTTGCATCCATATTCATTAATGAAATTGGTCTATATTTTTCTTTCTCTGTTTTTGCCCTTCCTGTTTTAGGTACTAGCACTGTATTTGTTTCATAAAAGGAGAATGATAGGATTCCCTCTTTGCCTGTTATTCCAAATGATTTATTTAATATTGGAATTAGTTGATTTTTAAATGTTTGGTAGCATTCATTTATAATTTCATCTGGTCATGATGGGTTTTTTTCCTTAGGAAGCTCACTTATGGCCTCTTTAATTTCTTTTTTAAAAAATATGTGTATTTAAATATTCTATTTCCTCTTCTGTTAATCTAGGCAGTTTATATTTTTGTAACTATTCTTCCATTTCACTTAAATTGTTAAATTTATTGGTATATAATTGGACAAAATAACTAATAATTGCTGTGATTTCATCTTCATTTTTGATACTAATGATTTGGTTTTCTTTTCTCTTTTAAAAATAATATTAGATAATGGTTTATTTTATTTTTTTTCATAAAACCAACCCCTAATTTAATTTTTATTAATCTCACCTTTAATTTTTGGATTTCCAATTTGGTGTTTAATTGGGGATTTAAAATTTGTTCTTTTTCTAGTTTTTTAATTGCATACCCAATTCATTGATATGCTCTTTCTCTATCTTATTGATGTAAACATTTAGAGATATAAAGTTTCCTCTGATTACTGCTTTTGCTGCATCCCATAGGTTTTGATAGGTTGTATCATTATTATCATTCTCTTTAATAAAATTATTTATTGTTTCTATGACTTGTTCTTTAACCAATTCACTCTTTAAGATGAGGTTATTTAGTCTTCAATTAATTTTTAATCTGTGTTTTCATGGTCCCTTATTAAATATAAATTTTATTGCATTATGATCTAAAAAGGAAACATTTAATATTTCTGCTTTTCTACATTTAACTATAAAGCTTTTATGTCCTAATATGTGATCAATTTTTGTAGAGGTACCATGCACTGCTGAGGAAAAGGTATATTTCTTTCTATTCCCATTTAATTCTTTCCAGATAGCAATCATATCTAGCTTATCTAAGATTTTTTTTTCATCTTCTTGAGTTCTTATTTATTTTTCGGTTCGATTTATCTAGTTCTGAGAGGGGAAGGTTGAAGTCCCCCACTATTGTAGTTTTGCTGTCTATTTCCATCTCTAATTCTTTTAGCTTTTCCTTTAAAAATTTGGATGCTATAGCATTTGGTGTATATAGGTTTAGTATGGATAATACTTTATTATCTATGGTACCTTTTAATACAATGTAGTTTCCCTGTTTATCTCTTTTAATTAAATCTATTTTAGCTTTAACTTTGTATGAGATCATGATTTCTACCTCTGCTTTTTATTGCATCAGCTGAAACATGATGAATTCTACTTCAGCCCTTTATTTTTACTCTATGTGTATTTCTCATTTTTAAATGTGCTTCTTGTAAGCAGTATACTTGGTTTTAATCCATTCTGATATCTGTTTCCATTTTATAGGTGAGTTCATCCCATTCACATTAAAAATTATAATTACTAGTTGTGTATTTCCCTCCATCCTATTTTTTCTCTTTATCCTTCTCTCCCTTTCTTTTTACCCTATCCCTCCTCAGATGTCTAATTTACTTCTGACCATTGCCTCCCTAATCTGCACCCCTTCTAGGAATCTTCCCTTATCCTCTCCTCTTGCCCTTCTATTTCTCTGCAAGTTAGGAAGACTTTTATACCCTTCTGGTTGTATAATCCAGTTCTAATGAAAATAAAGTTCTAGCTTTACCAGCCTTCCACATCTCTTCCTACCCAATTTTATTCTTTAGGATCACCCCATCATACTCAGCTCTACCCCAAGTCTTCTATCTATGTATGCTCTTTCAAACTACCCTAGTAATGATAATATTCTTACGAGTTACAGATAACATTTTCCCATATAAGTAAACAGTTTGACCTTATTAAGTCCCTTACAATTGGTCTATCATGTTTGCCTTCTTGTGTTTCTCCTGATTGTTGTAGGTCAAATTTTCTGTTTAGTTCTGGTCTTTTCCTTAAGAATATCTGAAAAGTCTTTTAATTCATTGAATTTCTACTTTTTTCCTTGCTTGTTTACACTACCACTGAGTGTCTGTAAGTTACATGTTATTTGGAGTTCAAAGAAACAAGGAAACAGTAGCTTACTGGCCAACACAAGAGGTAGTTTCCAGATAAGACACGTGGGTTGCTTGAGATGTATAGAAAACAAGGTCCCAGGCTGTGGCTGTGTGCAAGGAGAAGCAAGTATACTCTGCTGAGTGCAGTAGCGGAGGGGAGTGGGCCCTGCTGGCTGTGGTTGCTGATTTCAGTTCCAGGGCAGAGGGGTGAACTGAAGCTTGTAGCTGTCAGAGGTACCACAAGGAGCAAGAACATTCATGGTGGTAGTGGTGGCACAGGGCCATCAGCACCACTGTAGGAGAAAACTCTTTAACATTACTTTTGGATCTTACTGAGTTTCTGATCAATATAAACTAGGTCCCGAGTTGAACATTAAACAAATCTGGTTTCTTAAACCAGCCACGCAGGGCTAGGTTCAAACAATGCCATAAAGTTTTTCCATAATTTCCCCCCTTTTGGGCTTAAAGTCCAGCCTTTCTATATTATCAGAAATACAATTACAAAGGCAGATATTTAGGTTAAGGTTTAACATAACTTGAGTCAGTGGAGGCATCTCCTCCACTGCTCATCTTATCAAGAGCTTGATAGAATTGTTTTAAGGAGTGACAGGGACCATATTGGTAGCAACTCCTAGTCAGAGGGAAAAATTTGAATAAATTTCAGGGGTTATAAGTCAGAGGACTTAGACTTGCATCAGTAAGTAAATAAGTGCGCTACACAATAGAGGGAGATTTCCCAGACATTGAAAGAACATATATAACCACAAGTATCACAAAAAGGTTTTTTTTAAAGATATAACCCATTCCTTCAATGTCATGAAAGTTGAACAAATTTATATACTCCTTAATGAAACAAACCTTGTTAAACAGATTCTATAAGTAAACTAAGTCACGCATTAAACTACATTTAATCAACTTATTTTATCTTGAGTATTAGTTGTCACCTGTAGTTGTATAATTGTTACGAGCTTCCGAAGCCTCGTAACTATGCTTGGGGTTCCCCCCAAGCCCCAGGCCTCTGCCTAAGCAAAGGACCTGATCTCGCGGACAATGTACGGGGCGGGAGCCGAACAGATGGTGAGTGACTCCGTTTATTATTTCAGCAAGCAGCACATTTATATCTTTAGTGACATAGGTACATTCTTTGGTTACGTGGGTGAAGGACAGGTAAAACTCTATACACCTGGATCCTAGGACCGCCCCGACTCCGCCTACTCTCCTCCCCTTCTCTTCCCGAACTACCCAAAGCTCCCTGCGGGCAGGCAGTCCAGGCAAAAACCGGAAGTTCCACATGCTCTGCCAGAGAGCCGGAATTTCCACGTGGTCAGGCAGGCCCGGGCAAAGACCTGTGATTGCTAGGGAGGCAACAAAGGCGAGACCCCTCCTCCTGGCTCCACCCACATCCCAAAGCCCTGAGTTTATCTCAGCCGGCCCCTGGGCCTGGAGGTCCGAGGAGGACAGGGCTCAGCTCTAACCCAGCCCGCAACATATAATACTTGGAAACAGTTTTCCTTGGAGATTCTGGAATAAGCCTCATTCCTAGGACAGTTGTGGAGGGGTGTTCCTCTTAAATTTGGATTTTTAATAACTAGTTCATGTGGGGGAAACCAGTTTAAACCTTGTGGAGATAGCCTTATACTTTTTGTCATTGTTTTTAAGGAAAACATTTAAAAGCATATATATACATATACATTCATTTTTAGAGAAAACAATAATCTTATTGCTTTGCTCAGAATGAACCTTTTTACTCCATTAAAATTTAAAACTTGGGGCAGCTAGGTGGCACAGTGAGTAGAGCAGCAGCCCTGGAGTCAGGAGGACCTGAGTTCAAATCCAGCCTCAGACACTTAACACATTTACTAGCTGTGTGACCTTGGGCAAGTCACTTAACCCCAATTGCCCTGCCTTTCCCCCTCAACCCCCCCCCCCAAATTACAACTTTTACATCTTTATTATATCACATTTTGGTCCTAATTGTTCATTCCCCCTTCGAGAATATATTATCCTCAAATCATCCAAAAGGAATGCGATACTTTAACAACCTAATCTTATTCAGACAGTTCTTGCTTTATGTAAGTGGACCATTCTGCAGACCTCTACATAAAGCAATTTTTATGTAATAAAAATTTGCCCACTGATGTGGGGAAGGGAGGCAGGAAGGGGACTGCAGTCCCATATAGGAAGAAGGCCAACAAATGGTTTAATGACACCTGGGGACCAGGGATAGAGAAGCAAGTGCAGGAGGAGGAACAGCCATGTGGAAGCCTGGCTGGAACCGAGAGGAAGAACCCATGGTGGGGTGAGTGAGACACATTGGGGCTAGGCACAGACAGGAGAGGATGGGCAACATGTGGGATTGGGGACAGACATGAGCTGATAGAGTACAGACATAAGAGAGACATGTGGGGCCAGACACGTGGGTGGGTGGTAGGAGTGGGGCAAAGGTCTCCTTTCTCAATTCCCAAGGTCTCAAACCAAGCAATGGGTCTGGCAGCAGTGGTGGCAGTTTCTCCAGGTGTTCATTCTTCTGCTTTCACTTGGAGGTTTTTTTGGTGGGCATAGGGGGAGGCTGTGGAGTGCTGAGCAGAGGGGTAGAGTAGAGAGACAAAGCACAGTACTGTACAATAAAGTTAACATGGGCGTTTTTTTTGGAATGCAGATTTCTTTCAGAATTCTTTACATAAAGTCAGATTTGCATAATGTGAATTTACTTAAAGTGAAAACTATCTGTACATGAATACATCACTATTAGCGATCTCAAATTCAGAATAGCAACATTAAAAATAGTAAGATCTTTCATACTCGTATCCCATTATAATAACTCAGAGATAATGAGAATTGCAACAACAGGATTAATCATATATATGCATGTGTGTATATGTACACACACATATGTATATATATATGTGTGTGTGTGTGTATCTATATCTATATATCTGCCCTTGTTATAGAAATTTGCTATGAAAGGAAATGTTTATAATAGTATCAAGACTGTCCCTTCAGGGTCACAGAATGAATTGACATAAGCATCCTTAACTCTGTTTGATTCCAGTTAAGAGTCATAATTAGCCTTTATTTTGGAACACCCAATCACATTATTCAAAGGGTACCATAGCCAGTATCATAATTAACCAGGGAGGAAATTTTCCTGTTCAGGAGGAAATGGCACAGTGGAGAAACTGAGTCAAGAGGATCCCACCATCACATTTGCAAGGTCGTTCTCTCAACCCTCTCAGGCACAGACATCCACTTGTAGCAGTTCTCGGACTGCACTCCCTGCACTTGGCATTTCCCTTAAATAACAGATTATTGGCTTAATGACAATTCAGAGAATTATATCTGAAATCAGAACTCAGAATAATATTAAATTACAATCCTAGAAGATGTTTTTTCATGTTGTTGCATTAACAGTTAACCATAAACCCATATGAATCTTATACATCCTTTCTAGTTCAAATCTATCCTGGAGCAGACATCAGACATTAGAAATTAAGAAAATAATCACACTCTGTGATAACACACATGCAGTGAATACAAAAAGGGGTTTTTTCCCAGAAAAAACAAAACATGTTCACTCAAAGCCCAGAAAAAACAGTGACCCCTATAAGCCTTAAAGCTTATAGATACCCCTATCTGAAGGTATTGTATATTAACCCCTAAGGCCAAAATAAAAGTTTTACTCTGAGATCTATTGATACTGAGTTGGCTCACAGATGTAACCATAATATATACTGTTGCAAGTGGACTTTCATAATTTTCATAAGCAATGGCCAAAAAAATCTATTAGATAAGAATCACTCTATAAAATAAATTTGTAAGACTCTTTACTTTGGCTGTGAGAGATCCTAGTTTCTCCTTCATTATTTTAGAACTTCATAACATTCTTTCAGCAACTTCCCTCAAAGTTAATTAGATTTATGACCTCACTAAGGCTGAAGATCCAGGGGACTGAAAGTCTGGCAAGTCACCAAAGACTTTCTCAGATATTCACAAAGTCTCTGGTACTTTCCCAAACTAAGTAATTACATTATTATTATTCATTTTAAAGCAAAATATGCCCAATTAAATACTTGACATTTTAAAAAAAACATAATGGCAACAGTCTCTATCAATTTTCCAATGATATAATTGTATCACCCTCTGGGTATCAATTTTTAAATAACAGCATTTTGTATAAAAATACAATGATTTTCCCAAAAATCATAGTACAAGAAAAATTAGAAGCTTAACAATAACACAAACAGTATTATGGATTTTAAAGATGTGCCACAAAACATTTTGCCAGTCAGATAACATCAATTCAGTTGAATGCATAGCTGAATCATCTTACATGGAAAATCGCTTCATCCATCTATCACTTTGGCATTCTAATACTAATCACATTAAAAAACCAGTATAGAATACTTACACTTTTAATTCTTATTCATGCAGTTTCTAAGTATATCACCTTAATGCCAAATATTAAGTGGATTTTCAATTAAGGTTAAATCTACCTATAGAAAGTCAAGCATCACGATTATTTCACTTTAAATGGGACTATGTTATAATTTAGTTTTAGGACAAATTCAGTCAAATCAACTCTGAATTTACAACCACAAATGTTATCATTCAAAACTCAGTTTTCTCAAGGACCATTAGCTGCCAGCACCCCATATTATAGAGCCCACTGCTTTCAGTTAGGTCAATGGTGGCAGTCTCCCATTCCCCTTTCTTCAAACATTTTAGCATTTGCAAAATTCTTCAACCCATAATGTAGACATTTATAGCAAATACATTACATCTCAGTTACAAATTTAGTATCAAATTACTTTATAATGCCATAAATTTCTACAAACCAGGAAAAAAAGTTTTCCCTTCTTCGCTTGTCTGACTTTATTTCTGTAGCTCTCACTGATCAGTGCTGAAATGATGGAGAGAAACTGTCTTGCATTTTTTTTCTTCTTAGTGAAACCTAACGTCCCAGTGGAAGTCTGAAGTGGGAGTAAGTCCCTGCTTATTGAGATAGAGAATTTAGCATCAGACTGCAGAAACCTGGGATAATTGTTTCAAGTATGAAACTTCATTAATTTTTCCCGGCATTGAACTATCTGGCTGCAGATTTTTACATAGCAGTCTTTATGGCTGGCTGTATTTTCTCCTTAGAAATCTTCCAAGGTAGCAGAATCTGCAAATACTAGATATGACGTAAGACAAAGTTTTTTCCTGAGAAGCTTGTAGGGAATGTAGAGAGGGAGAAAAGAGGGTTACCCTACTGTTGGGGTATGAGCATTTGGCTTAGGAAATGTGCAACCCTGGACAAATGTTTATTTTGACTGCTACATATATGAACTTCTCTTATTAACCTAGGTCATCCTAAGTGAATGAGTGACTGATGTTAGCTGATCTATTCATCAGGTTGCTCAATCAACTAAATGGATAAAGAATTGCTTCTTGGCATTTCATGTGGTTCAACTGGCATCCATTGTGTTTGAGTCCTGGATCATAGTTCCATACTCACCAGGATATCAGGGCAGCTGCTGCCAGTATAGTCACAGACACAATGGTCACAGGAGGGTTGAGGGAAATAAGGAAAAGAAAAAAAAGGAGAGACAGGGATAGAAATATCTACCAGAGGACTGTTGGCCAAATTTAACAGATGCCAGATCTGCCCCCTTGATTGATCCATCCAAGAAGAATCCATTTGCCAATAAGTGTGGCCAGGCTAGTTCCAACCTTATTTTGAGTAATTCCAAAGGTCAGGGTGTCACACAGTCCTTACATTATGTATAGTTCAAACAGAAGAACAAGGATTGTAGTCCACCCAAACCCTCAAATTACTCACCTGGTTCTTGCCATGCAGATTGATCCTGTGTAGGTCGATTCCCACCTCTTGGGTCGACCATCAGAGATCCCCCTTCTGAAGTCATTATTGATGAATGTTTCAAATGTGAAATATTCAAAACATTATTTCAGAACTGAAATAATTTAGAAAGAATTTTATTAAGTCATCTGCTGAAAGGGAGAGCTGAAAAAGGGGTGGCCCACTCCCCTTGAATGTCTGTAAGTTACACATTATCTTGAATTAAAAAAAAGATGAGCTCTGTCCCCTCCCCCTCCTCCCACAGTGCCCCTTTCCAAGATGGTGGTGGCAGCTTTTTCCCAGCTCTTAGGGTAGTGGTGAAGGGGGGATAAAAGAAGGCTAGGAAGCAAGGATTGGTGGTGCCAGTCAGGCCACAGGAAAAAAGTCATTTGGGTTTACCAAGACATATAATACAGAAAATGCCAACAACATATTTGACATTACACAAATAAAACACTTCTCACTTCAAATTACCAATAGTCTTTTGCTCTTCTTACTCCTAATCAAAATGCAGATCTCCCATAAATTCTTACAGTAGATGAACTTGTCAGGATTGAAACTTTCATCATCTGGCCATTGCCAGAGTGTCCCTGAATCTTCACATAACATGAGCCCATATTCTGGTTTTGGCTATCATAGTGAACAGTGAAAATAAATGTTAGCAGCTTTATATTTGGTCCCCCCACAACTAATGAGGCTAGAATTGTAGGCAAGTCAGCTCAGTCAATGAGACTGTGTCTAGGCACCACTCCATACACAAGAGTTTTTATTGCTAAAGTCATTCTGGGAAGAAATAGGTGTCCCCCCCTCCTCAGGGTCCAAGTCACTGGATCTTTTATCTCTAAGACACATAGGGAAACTCTAATCTTGAGACACACAGGACTCCTCCAGAACTTCTCCCTTGGAGGTGCCTTTTCATTTCCAACCTAGGTTATGTCTAGGCCCTAGAGGTCTTGAAAACCACAGGACTCTTCCAGAACTTTGTTTTCAAAAGCAATTTTCTATTATTATTTGAGTCTGTGCCTAGATCTTAAAATAATTGCACCAGCAATCTGAAAAACAGGCTAAAAATATAGACAGTACGCCCTTCACACAATATGACACCTGTAGATGATGATCACTCCTCTCCAAATTTCTTTAAAAGGTTCCCAAATGCTGTGCGTAAAGACTTTAGTCTAATGAGGATTATTCTGCCAATTGAACTGACTTACATTGTCCATGTTATTCTAGTATCCTGCCAGTTGTTTTGTGATAGTCCTCTGGCCTAAGGGAGTCCCTCCTGGGAGGACAAAGGGATCATTTATTGACTCTCATTTTCTAGGACAGGGCTTACAGTGCCCAAATCCTCCACTGTAGATGTAATTGTCAATAGGGAAAGTACTTGGCGGGGGGGGGGGGATGCTTTCAGAAAAAAAAAACATGGCAAGACCTACAGCAACTGATACAAAGTGAAGTGAGAAGAATCAGGAGATCATTGTGCAGAGTAAGAGCAATGTTATAGTGATAATGAACTACAAAAAACTTGGCTACTCTAATGAAAATAATGATCCAAGACAATTCCAAAGGATTCATGATGAAAAAATACTATCTACATCCAGAGAGAGAACTGATGAATTATGCAAATTGAAAGTTTTTATGCAAATTGAAGTTTTTTAAACTTTTTTGTGATATGGCTAACATAGAAATGTTTTGCATGATTTCATATGTACAATTGCTATAATTTTGCTTTTCTTCTCAATGGGTGGGGCAGGGGTGGGTGGAAGGTTGGGAGACAATTCAGAACTCAAAATTTAAAAAGAAAAGAATTTTTAAAATAAATATTTTTAAAGTAAAAAAAATATAGGGAAAGTACTTGTCCAGGGACCTGGGTGAATGCCTAAGGAAAGGACTGTGAGCCAGTCAAAGATGTCAGGGGGAAAAAACCCTTAATGAGTTCAAATGCCATGAATAGTATGAAATAACAGTGGGGATCAGTTCAATGTTAAGTTTTATTGGCAGGTGACAAGGAAGAGGGGTTAGAAGGGGGAAGAGAAGAAGGGGACCCAAAATACAACTTAGCCATAGACATAGTAACAGAGTAGAACTCACATAAGGGCAGCTCTGTGTTGGGGATCATAGAGACCCAGGTCCATTCATTTGAGAAGCCTGGGAGTGGCATATTCTTGGGGAGGGGAGATGTACTCCCTAGTGTCCTCTCGATAATGAGAGATTTAAACTCTGATTTTGGTGGCTACCTGGAGCTAGCTGATTTGCATGTCAAGGTTCAAGGCACACAGGGGATTTTCGAGATACCCAGGTGGGGGGAAGACAGATTAGAAGTTGGCAAGATATTATTTTTGAACATACAACTATATTGATCTAAAAATACTACTGTTAGTATTTTCCCATCTTATAGCAATGGTTTCTATGCATAGCTTCTATGAACTACAGCCTCCCTTAAGGGGAGACTGTCATGGCCATCTCAATACCATCAGACCTTACAGTGGTTCCTTAGATCGCAGCCCAAGCCTCATTTGGTCATCATTTGGATTTTGATGGCACAGAGTGAGCGTAAATAGCAATTGTTTCTCTTTTGGCCAGAAACCCTGAGGGTCTTTCTCTCCCAGATTTATTTTTTTTTGACTAGGTAAAAGAGGCCATTTGGGGCCTCATTTGGTACCTAGCCTTAATTGCTGAAAGAACGTTGCCTCAGAAAAACTGAGACCTGAGAAAGACCTTAGCTTAAAAAGGCCAAGGTCTCCCACTACATCTGGGGTCATCCTAATATATATTTTGCCACTGGACCCAGATGGTTCTGGAGGACAGAGTGAGGCTGGTGACTTTGCACAGCCCTGCCTTGCTTAAATCCAATTCACTTGCAAGTGAAGACATCACCTTCCTGATGTCATTGGTGTTCTTTGAGAACAAAGGACAAACAACAACAGCTAAATCTAGTTCTTTTTCTGAGATTGGGTTATTTAAAATCTTTATTTGGTCTTCTGATAGTTTGGATAATTTATATTTTTGAAGGTGTTTTCAATTTTGTTAGCATATAACCATGCGTAATATATTCCAATTATTCTTTTTGTTTCTTTTAGTTTTGCTATGATTTCTTGCTCATTTGCTACTTTGCTGATTTGATTTTCGGCTCTCTTATTTTTGAAGAGATTAGCTAAGGATTTATCAATTTTTCTTTTCTTTTTATTTTCAGTTCCAACTTCTCTTCCTCCTCTCTCCCCTCCCAGTGAGAAAGCAAGAAATATGATACCCATTATACATATGAAGTCATGCAAAACATGTTTCTGTATTAGTCATGTTCCTCACTCCCACTCCCCAAAAATCAAGGAGAATAAAGAAAGGAAAAAATATGCTTCAATCTGTTCTCTGAGACCATCTCCATCTGGAAGTGGTTAGCATTTTACATCATGAGTGCTTTGGAGTTGTGGTGGATCATTGTATTGATCAGAGTTATTAAGTCTTTTACAGTTGATTATCTTTGCAATATTGCTTTTACTGTGTAGATTGTTTACTTGGTTCTGCTCACTTCACTTTGAATCAGTTTATATAAGTCTTCCAGGTTTTTCTGAAACCATACCCTTCATTATTTCTTATAATAGTATTCCATCATGTTCATATACCATAACTTATTCAGCCATTCCCCAATCGATGGGCATTCCTTCAATTTCCAACTCTGCCACCACAAAAAGAACTGCTAAAAAGTTTTTTGTACATATGAGACCTTTTCTTTTTTCTTTGGAATATAGACCTAGAGTTATTTTCGTTTGTATTTCTCTAATTATTAGTGATTCAGAGCATTTTTTTCATATGACTATTGAAAGCTTTGAATTCTTGCTCTGAAAATTGCCTGTATCCTTTGGCAATTTATCAGTTGGTGAATGGATTTATTTTTATAAATTTGACTTATTTCCTTATGTATTTGAGAAATGAGACCTTTATCAGAGAAATATGCTCCAATTTTTCCCGCCTACCCCCAGGTTCCTGCTTTTTTTCTAATTATGGTTGCATTGGTTTTGTTTGTGCAAAGGCTTTTAAATTTTATGTAATAAAAATTATCCATTTTGCCTTCTATGGATCTTTCTATCTCATTTGGTCATGAACTCTTCCCCTATCCATAGATCTGACAGATAATTTCTTCCATGCTTTGCTAATTTGGTTATGATATCCTCCTTCATGTCTAAATCATGTATCCATTTTGACCTTATCTTAGTATACAGTGAGATGTTTGTATATTCCCAGTTTCTGCCAGATATTTTTTACAGTTTTCCCAACAGTTTTTGTTGAATAGTGATTTCTTGCACCTATAGCAGAGATCTTTAGATTTCTCAAACACTAAGTAACTGTGCTCATTTGTTTCTGTATATCGTGTACCTAATCTGTTCCACTGATCACCCTCTTTATTTTTTACCCAGTACCAAATTGTTTTGATGATAAAAGCTTTGTAGTATAGTTTGAGATCTTATACTGCTAAGCCCTCCCTTTCCTTCCCATTTTTTCATTGTTTTCCTTGATAATCTTGACCTTTTGTTCCTTAAGATGAATTTTGTTATTATTTTAAATAGCTCTATAAAGTAATTCTTTGGTAGGTTAATTAGAATGGCACTGAATAAGTAAAATAATTTAGGTAGTTTTGTTATTTTTATTATATTGGCTTGGCTTGTCCATGAGCAATTAATATTTCTCTAACTGTTTAGATCCGTCTTCATTTCTATTTCTATGAAGAGTGTTTTATAGTTGTGTTCAATATAGTTCCTGTGTATATCTTGGCAAGCAGATTTCCAAGTATTTTATACTGTTTGAAGTTATTTTAAATGGAATTTTTCTATCTCTTCCTGTGGATTTTTGTTGGGAATATATAGAAATGTTGATGATCTATGTGGGTTTATTTTATGTCTTGCAACTTTGCTCAAGTTGCTTCCATTAATTTTTTAATTGATTCTTTAGAGTTCTTAGTACCATCATATCATCTGGAAAAAGTAATAGTTTTGTTTCCTCGTTGCCTAATCTTATTCCTTCAATTTCTTATTTGTTCATGCCAAGAAATGCTTTTTAAAAATATTTCTGTGAAGTTGAATGAAACTATTAACATCATTCAGTTCCATATAATTGGAAATTTTGTAAAGGGAGTGGGGAAGTTACATCCCTAAAACCTAGAAATATGGAATCTATTCTTGGACAAGTAGGCATCATAAGAAATTCAGATATATTAGGTAATAAAATAGTTCATTTCTTTAAAAAATTAAGGTAAGTAGAAAGGATTCAGGAGAGAAACAATTTGTGATTTTAAATAACTGTACTACTATAAATATATCCCATTTAATATGCTAAAACTGATTAAGTGAAAAGGGAAAAAAACCTAGCATATCAGGACAGGAAGGCTTTTGAAAATGAAATAAGTAGCCTGGGAAGGTCTTTATACCTTTCTCTTTTTTCCTTTAAATTCATATTAGGTTTGGTATATTCGAACTTCCTCTTTGAATTTCTGGTTCTGGACTTAAGTTTTAAGTCAAAAGATCACCACTGTGCTTATGCATATTATTCTGTGATGTAGCTGGCATCTCATACCCCAAATAAACTTTTTTATTGTTGTTCAGCTTTACCTATTCTTCTGTATAACTTGTAACTCTGAGCACAGAAACAAAACATGTTCTCCAAAATTATATTGTATGCTCTCAGGACTGAGGTCAGATAGTTTATATTTTAAGAACCCTCCTGGCTCTGATACTGTGTGTTTTATGGCCCAAACTAGCCCTGAGATTGTATGTTCTAAGAGCTTTCCTGGCCCTTGTAGCCCTACTTTTGTGTTCTTTCCTGGCTCTAACATTCTCTTCTCTATGGCTACTCCAGGGCCTACATTCTGTGTGCTCAGATCCCACAGAACCAGATAATTTCTGTTCTCTGGCTCCTGACCATCTCTTATTTTCTGTTATTTAAATTCTCTCACAAGTTTGGTATTCCAAGTTGGATGTCTCCCATCTAGCTCAGGCCCCATTGATTCTAAACTGACTCGAAGCTCAGACATTCTACGTTGGGCATACCTTCCTACGTCTCATATTCTGGCTTCTTTATCAACTCCCAGTTTTGTTGTTCAGAGCCTGGACAGTTCTCCCAGTACTGACATTTACCACTGTGCTGATATAAATTTACTGAAATACATGTTGTATCTTCTATATTAAATATACTTTAAAAATTTACTTGTCCTTCACTTTACATTTGAACTCTGAGCAAAGAAATAAAACTCCTTTGCACCTGAGGTATATGTGTTCTCAGGACCATTCAAACTTTGATAATCTCTGCTCTGAGATTCTTCCTAGCTCTTATACTCTGAAGTGGAACTTGGGTGTTCTAAGAACTTTCCTGGCTCTGATATCACTTGTTCTACCTGCCTTGCCTGTAGAGACAGTCTGTGTACTCACATCCCATGGAATCAGACAATATGTATTCTAACATTGACCATTTTTCACTTTCTGTCTTCTAAGGTCCTCCCCACCCCCACCTCCACCTTTGACATTCAAGAAACCAAGGCTCCATCTTGATCAGGAATTCTCAATTGTATCTTACCTGCAAGCACAGACATTTTAGGTTCTCCATGCCTTTCAGAGTTCTGACTTCTCGTTCCACTTCCAATTTTGTGATTCTGACCTGGACTGCTGTCCCAGACATGAAATTCTCCATTCGAAGCTCTGTCTGTCCTCCAATATATTCCCTTGAAAGCTTCCTCTTAATGAGACACTCTATTTTCTAAAGACCCCCACAGCCCTATTATTTTGAGGCTCAAGTGCCTCCCTTCTCTGATATTCTAGGGTAGTTTTTTTCTTTTTCAGTTATTTGATCAATTTTAGTAATATTAAATGACATATATATGTATTTGCAATTTAGTTACTTGAGAGCGCAAATTGTTTTTTTGAATTTTGTGTATTTTATTTTTTTAATAAATATTGACCAACAATAATATTGATATCTACAGAAGCTTTAACCCAGCAAGATACTGCAAGCAATTATTGTGTTTTCCATTATCCTTTTCCTTTTCCTTTTTAAAAATTGGACCAGATTAGGCACTGTATGTTTATCTTTCTACTTTGACTATGTGATTCAGGACATGAGAGTTAATTCAGAGGATCACCATAAATTATACTGACATGTATATGGCATCCCACACCCTAAATACATTTTGTTGTTACTTAAGTTTACCTTTTATTCGTCAAAGTTTGTTATTCTGAGTACAGAAACAAACTTTCTTAGGACCATCTGAGCTTTGATAATCTATGGCTCTGGTCAAAATTAGTCCTGAAATTGCATGTTCTTAGGGCTTCCCTAGCTCTGATATTTCTTTTTCTAAGTGTTTTTCCAGCTCTGACAGTTTCCTCTCTATGGCTTCTCCTAGGCCTGACATACTGTGTGCTCAGATCCCATGGGATCAGACAACTTCAGTTCTCTGACTCTGACTATCTCTCACTTTCTGTGTTCTAAAGTTCCCTCCACGTTTGATAATCCAGATTAGAGAGTCCTATCCAGGTCAGGCCACATTGATTCTAAATTGCTTCCAAGCTCAGACATTGTATGTTGTATAGATCCTCTCAAGTGCCATATTCTGGTTTCTGCATAAATTCACACTTCCTATGATGATGATCATCATCAATAATAGCTAATGATTACATAGCGTCTGCTATGTACCAGGCACTGTGCCAGCCCTAACCGTAAGCTTTTCAAGAGTGGCACAAGCCACTTGGCATCACTCCTCAACTCCACAGGTGACGCAGCCCATCCATATGGCTGTGAGCCAGGCTAACAGTAAGAAGAGAAAACATAGTGAAGATGAGATTGCAATCCACACTCAGAAAACCTGTGCTATCATTGAACAAGCACTTGCAAAGAGAATTCTAGGGAAGAAAAAGTTTTCCAATGCAGAGGCTCTGGGATGCGCTGATCATGAAGAGGAAGAAGAAGAAAAAAATTCAGAAAAGGAAAATTTCTCAAGGCCAGAAGGGAAGCAAAACAGCAAATGGTAAAATTCTCAATAATTCAGATTATTCATTTGAGGTAAATAAAAGAAAGAAGATTCAAGTCAGCGAGGCACAGGAAAGAGGAAACAGTAAGACAGTGGTATTAGTGGGAAATTTACATGTCTCCTGTAAGAAAAAGAAGCTGAAGTCATTTTTTTAAAGAGTCAGGCCTAATAGAATGTGCATGATTCTGTCCTTTGATTCCAGCCAAGAGTACTTTATCCAAAAAGATTGCTGCGTTAAAACATGAAGTTCAACCTAAAGAGAAAAGTATTGATGGTTATGTTGCTGCTGAAAAGGCACTGAAATGGTGTTCAGAGTGCAGAGAGATTGCCCATCAGTGCCCAACTTCGAGCTGACACTTCTTTGAGGGTGAAGAGATCAGTATTTGTGGAGAACAACCTCCCTTCCAAACTTGAAGAGGCCACTGCTCCTGAGCACTTCTCTGTGGAAGTGTTAGAGCAGTAAAAATTATGAGAAACAAAGTCACTGGAGTTGGCCAAGGGTGTGACCGTGTCATCTTTAAAATACCGATGCTGTACAACTTGCTTTGAGATTAAACAACTCCTAATTAATGGAAAGAAAATAAGTCAAGTATTACGGTAATAACATCAAGGTTCGAGGACCACATGCTCCATGCAAAGTTTTGGAGAATTCCACCAAATTTAAGCGCAAAATTCATTTCCCTCCTAAAAACACAGGACAGCATTCTGAAAATGTATTTCCTATAAAAAGCTAATTCCTTGAAAAAGAAAAAGAAATGGCAAAAAATAGAAAAAGTAAAAAGCAAATGAAAAACACAGAGACTCAGTCTGAGACTTTTTTACTTGTTGGATAACTTACTGATAAAGCTGTGTTCCATTAAATAAAAACAAAAATAAACAAGTATTTTTTTATTTGATCCTTACAACAACCCTGGAGGTAGATATTATTATCCCCATTTTACAAATGAGGAAATTGAGGCAAATGAGGGTTAGGTGACATGTCCAGGGTCACATAGCTTTTAAGGTTCTGAGGCCAGATTTAAACACAGATCTTCCTGACTCCAGGCCCAGCACTATATCTGAGCACTGCAATTCTCCTTTCTAAGCTCCATCCATCCTCCAGCATATTCTCTTGAAAGGTACTTTTAATTCAGATATTATATTTTCTAAAGACCCTGATAGCCTTGTCATTTGATGGTCGATGTCCCCTCCCACCTCTGATAGCTTGACTTGTTTTCTCCCTTTTTCTTATTTAATTGGTTTGAGTAAAGACATCTCTATATTAGCAATATAATTATTTAAGATCACAAATTATTTGTTTTGTGAATCCTGTGTACTTACCTTATTTTTTCCAATAAATACATCACATTCGTCAATAACAATAGTAAAATGTACAGCAGCCTTAAACCTTGAAAAAAACCACATGCTTTTACTTTTTTGTCAGTTTTTTTCTTTTCGTTATTTCCTTTTTAATTCAGATTAGGTACTGCATATTAAAATTTCCACTTTGGCTGTGTGATTCAGGACATGAGTTTTAATTCAGAAGATGACCATTGTGCTTATAGATATTGTATTGACATATATGTTGCATTTTATAGAATAAATATACTTTTTCTAATGTTTTTAAAATTTAATGTAGCTTCGCAATAATTTGTTCCCCTAAACACATGCATAAGACTCCCCAATATTGATACTGTGTGTTCTCAGGACCATCTGAACTCTGATAATCCATATTCTAAAAACTCTTGAGCTTTGGCATCGTGTGATTCTATGGTGAAAACTAGTCCTAAAATACTAGTTTTAAGGATTTTGCTGTCTCTGATATCACTTATTCTCCCTACCACACTGACTCTGACATTCTCTTCTCTATGACTCCCCCAGGCCTCATATTCTGTGTCCTCACTTCCCACAGTATCAGACAATTTCTGTGCTCTGGCTCTGGATATTTGTCACTTTCTGTGATCTAAAGTCCCTCTCATGTTCGATATTCTAGGTTCCAGACCCCATGGATTCTAAATTGCCTCCAAGCTCAGCCATTCTTTGTTGGATTTATCATTTCAAGTCTTATATTATGGCTTCTGTGTCAACTCCTGGTTCTGATATTCAGAGCCTGGAATGCCATCTCAGTCCTGAAATTCTCCTTTCTAAGCTCTATCCATCCTCAAATGTGTTCTCTTGAAAGGCAACTCCAAGTCAAATATTTTATTTTCTAAAGAACCTCTCAGTCTTGTCATTTTAAAAATTTTTTTTGGAGGGGGGAAGGCAGGGCAGTTGGGGTTAAGTGACTTGCCCAAGGTCACACAGCTATTAAGTGTGTCAGGTGTCTGAGGCCAGATTTGAACTCAGGTCTTCCTGACTTCAGGGCCGGTGCTGTACTCACTGCACTACCTACCTGCCCCCCAGTCTTGTCATTTGATGGTCAATGTCCCCTCCCTCAACTGATATCTTAGGGTTTATTTTTTCCTTTTCTCTTATTTAATCGGTTTTAATATGTTAAATAGCATGTGCATATTAATTATAAACTTATTTAACATCACAAAATTTTTCCCATTATGAATCCTGTGTACTTTTTTCCCAATAAATACTGCCCATTCATTAACAACAGTAGTAATATTCACTACAGCCTCTTTGAAAACATTGAAGCTTTTAAATTTTTATCTTTACATTATTTTAATCCAAATTAGCCACTGTTTTTCAAATTTTCTTTTTGGCTGTGTGAGTCAGGACATGAGTTTTAATTCAGAAGATCACCATTGTGCCTATAGATATTATGTTGCCATATATGTTTAAATTCATATCAGAAATATACTTTGAAAATATGTTCAAAATTTAGCTTTCTTTCCCCGTAACTTGGACCCACGATCATGTAAACAATATTACTTCTCAGCAGCAATGTCCTGTGTTCTCAAGACTATCTTAACTCGGTAATCTATGTACTAAAAGCTCTCACAGCTTTAACAGTGTGTTTTTATTTCCAAAACTAATCCTGAAATTGTATATTCTAAGAACTTTGCTAGCTCCGATATAACTTGTCCTACCTGCCTTTCCAGTTCTGACATTCTCTTCTCTCTGGCTTCTCGTGGGCCTGACATTCTGTGTGCTAACATCCCACAGAGTGAGACAATTTCTCTTCTCTAGCTCTGATCACCCTCCACTTTTCTTACATTCCTGGGCTTCTCCGAGGACTCACATTCTGTGTGCTCAGACTCTCAGAATCAGACAATACTGAGTTCGCTGGCTTTAGCCATCTCTCACTTTCTGTGATTTAAAGTTCCTCCCAAGTTTGACAATCTAGGTTAGAGAGTCTCATGCAACTCAGGCCCATCCAAGCTCAGACATACCCTCACAAGTCTCATTATCTGGCTTCTTTGTCAATAGTCAGTTCTGATATTCAGAGACTAGAATGTGGTTGATATCTATTCTCTTGGAAGGCACCTCCAAATCAGACATTCAGTACTCTAAAGACCCTCCTATCATTTTATGATTAAAATCCCCTCCCACTTCTTATATTCCAGGGTTCTTTTTTTCTTTTTGACTTATTTCTTCAGTTTCAACATGTTAAACTTTGTATATACGCACACACACACACACATAGGAATTAGCAATGACATCATTTGAGAATACAAATTCTTTCTCTTTTGAACATTTTTAATGATTACCGACAATAATAGTGGTACAACATTCTTAACCCTTCAAGATTCTGCAAGTAATTATTGTTTTGTCAGTTTTTTTCTATCTCATATTTTTAAAAAATTGGAACTAGAGAGTGCACACCTGCTCATCTCTTCTCCTTGTGTGATACAGGACATGAGAGTTAATTCAGAGCATCGCCATCGTGTTGATAGAAAATGTACTGAAATCTATGTTGGCATCTCTTACCATAAATATACTTTTTAGTTGTATAAATTCACCTGTCCTTCACTATAAGTTGGGACTCTGAGCACAGAAACAAAACTTGTTCCCAGCAATAATATTGACTGTTCTCAGCCCATCTGTGCTCTGATACTTATGTTCTAAGCTCTGACACCGTGATGTTTTATAGCCAAAGCTAGTCCTGTGCTAAATATGTGCTAAGAGCTTATTGCTTCTCATATTCCTTCTCCTAAATGACTTCCCAGCTGTGACATTCCCTTCCCTATTACTTCTCCAAGGCCTGACATTCTGTGTGCTCACATGGCACAGGATCAGACGATTTCTTTTCTCTAATTCTGACCACCTCCCACATTCTTTGTTCTAAAGGACCTGCAATGTTTCATATTCTACATTGGAAGGCATAATCCAGCTCATGCCCCATTGTTTCTAAATTGCCTCTAAGCTCAAACATTCAGTGTTGGACATGCCTTCTCTAGTCTCCTATTCTCACTTCTATGTCAACTCCTAGCTCTGATATTTAGTCTCAACAGCCCATTCCAGAACAGAAATTTTCCATTCTGAGGTCCATGTAGCCTCCAATATATTCTCTGGAAAGGGACCTCCACATCACACATTACATGTTCTAAAGACCTTCCCAGCTTAATTATTTTATGTTACATTCTCCTCTACGGCTTGTCCCAGGCCCTACATTCTGTGTGCTCACATCCCACAGACTCAGACAATTTTTGTTCTCTGGCTATGACCACCTCTATCTCCTCTCTCCCTCTCCCTCTTTGTCTCTCTTTCTCTTTTCCTCCCTTCCTCCCTCCCTCTCTGGCTCTCTCTTTTTTCTCTCTGTCTTGAAATTGGGTTGGGTAAGCTGACTGTTCATCTTTGAGGGATGCTGGACGTGAGTTTTAATGCAGAGGATCACTATTATGCTGATGTCAATTACAGTGTAATATAGGTTGCCTCTCATCCCTTAAATAAACTTTTTTTATTGTTGTATATATTTACCTGTCCTAGGTTGAACTTCGAGCACAGAAACAAAACTCATTCCCAGCAGTGATACTACGTGTTCTCAGAACCATCTGTGCCATGATAATCCATGTTCTAGGAGCCCTCCCAGCTCTGACCTTCTACTATTTTTTTGGCCAAAGCTTGTGCTGAAATTCCATCTTCTTACTGCTTTCCTGCTGTGACGTTCTTTTCTCTATGGCTTCTTCTGGGCCTGACATTCTCGGTGCTCACATTCCACGTTCTCTGCCTCTAACCATCTCTCACTTTCTGTGATCTAAAGTCCCTCCCAGGTTTGATACTCTAGGTTGGGGGGGCCCCATCTAGCTCAGGCCCCATTCATTCAAAATTGCGTGCAAGCTCAGATATTCAGTATTGGTCATACCTTCTGAAGTCCCATGTTTTGGACACTATGTCAGCTTTCCTTTTCAGTACTCAAAGTCTGAACTACTTCTGAAATTCTTCATTCTGAGCTTGTCTGTCCTCTAACATGTTCTCTTGAAAGGCACTTCCAAGTCAGATATTGGATTTTCGAACTACTTTCTCAGCCTAGTTATTTTCAGAGAGCTTTCTTTATCAGAGGACTTTCCATCCTCTGATATTCTGCAGGTTTTTTTCCTTTTCACTTATTTAATCAGTTTTAATATGCCAGATGGCATATATTTATTAGGAATACAATTATTTAAAATCACAATTTTTCCCATGTGAATCCTTTTTTTAAATAAATACAGCCCATTTGTTAATGATAATAGTAATATGTATAGCATCCTTTTCCCTTGAGAACACTGCAGGCAATTACTTTTTTGTCAGTTTCTTTTTTTCTTTTAATCCTTATTAGGCATGGCATGGTCAAACTTCCATTTTGGCTATGTGATTCAGGACATAATTTTGAATTCAGAAGATCATTTTGTTTTATTGATATTTTTGATATTTATTTGATTTTTGGATATTTATTGATATTATATTAACATATATGTTGCATTAACAACACAAATATCCTTTTTTTGATGTTTTTTAAATTTTAACTTGCTTTCCCCATGATTTGCACCTTTAATCACATAAACAGGACGTCTTCCCAGCATTGATAGTATGTGTTCTCAGGCCTATCAGACCTCTGAAAATCTTTGTTCTAAGAGCCTTCTTGGTTCTGACACTGTGCAGTTTTATGGCCAAAGCTAGTACTGAAATCTCATGTTCTAAGGGCTTTCCTCCAAGCTTTTCTTCCATCTCCTTTCTTCCAAGTGCCTTGCCTACTCTGAAACGCTCTTCCCTGTGGCTTCTCCCAGGTCCTATAGTCTGTGTGCCCACATCCCATGGGATAAGACAATTTCTGTTCTCTGGCTCTGGCCACCTCTTACTCTCTGTGTTCTAAAGTCCCTCTCACCTTTGCTATTCCAGGTTCCAGGGTCCCATCCTGATCATTTACCTCTAAACTCATTCCTTCTATGTTATACATTCTCTCCTTCTAGCTTTCACATCAACTCCTGCTTTTCACACTTGTAGCAAGGACTTCTGAACCAGCACTGGAAACCTCTATTTGAAGACTGATCAGATCTCTAGCATATTCTCTTTGTGAAGATACCACCACGCCAGAGATTCTGTTTTCTAAAGACTCTCTTAGCCCTGTCTTTTTTGGTTAAAGTCCCATTTTTCCTCTGATAGTTTATGATTTTTTTACTTTCTGTTTATTCACTTTTCGTATATAAAATTACATGTATATTAGCAATACAATTATTTAAGATCACACATTTTCCGTTGTGAATCCTGTATATTTACTTCAGTTTTTTCAACTAACTTCGTAGTATTATGTATAGAAGCCTTACTCCTTGGAAATACTGTATGTATTTTTTTTGGTTAATTATTATTATACTTTTTTCAGTGTTTTCCTTGGGAGTCAGATTAGGCATTGTATATTCAAATTTGTACTTTGGCTCTTTGATTTAGGACATGAGTTTTAACTAAGGATAACTATTATGCTTACAGAAATTATATTGAGATTGATATTATATATCATATCATCAATATACCTTAATTATTAAAAATTCAACTTTCTTGACCCATTGCTTGAACTCCTGAGCATATAAAAAAGATTCCTTCACAGAAATGGAATTGTGTGTTCTCTGGATCAACAGCTATCTGATAAAGCAATGCTTTAAGACCCTTCCCAACTTTGATACTCTGTGGTTTTATGGCCAAATCTAGTCCTGAAATTGCATGTTCTAAGCGCTTTTCTGGCTCTGACATTCTCTTTTCCATGGCTCTCTGGGGTCTGACATTCTCTATGCTCAGATCCAACTGAATCAGATCATTTCAATTCTCAGCCTCAGGCCATCTCTCACTTACTGTATTTTAAAGTTCCTCTCATGTTTGATATTCTAGGTTGGAGGGACCCATCCAACTCAGGTCCTGTTGATTCTAAATTGCCTCCAAGCTCAGACTTTCTGTGTTGGATGTAGGCTCTCTGGTCTCATATTCTTCCTTCTAGGTCACCTCCTACCCTTGATATTCTGAGCCTGAATTGTCCTCACAGCATGAAAATTTTCCCCTTTAAACTCTATCCAACCTCCAATCGATTCTCTAAGAGGGCCCTCAGATATTTTGTTTTCTAAAGAAACAAGGCACCATGTGTTTTTATGGTCAAAGTCCCCTCTGCCTCTGATTTTCTGGTTTCTTTTCTTTTAACTTATTTCTTCTTTTAAAAATATTAAGTTACATATATGTATTAGGAATACAATCATTTGAGAGCAGAAATTGTTTTTCTCTTGAATTCCGTATACTTTATTTTTCAATAAGTACTATACATTAACAAAAAAGTGATATCTATAGCAGCCTTAACCCTTCTATATACTGCTTGAACTTTTTGTGTTTTCAGTTATTTTTTCCTTTCCTTTTCTTACTTTCTTGTTTTTTTTTTAAATTGGAACCAAATTAGCCATTGTATGCTGACCTGTCATCTTTGAATGAGTGATGTTGGATTTGAGTTCTAATTCAGAGGATCCCCATTATGCTGATATAAATTATAATGTAATATAAGTTGTTTCTCATAACCTAAATCACCTTTTTTTAAAACTGTTTATATTTACCTGTCCTAGCTACAACTTCGAGGCCTGGAACAAAATTCATTCCCAGCAGTGATATTATAGGTTGTCAGAACCATCTGAGCTCTGTTAATCTATATTCTAAGAGGCCTCCCAACTCTGATACTTTGCCAATTTATGGCTCAAGCTAGCCCTGCAATTTTGTGTTCTATTGACTTTCCAGGTTCTGATACCATTTCCTCTAAGTTCACTGCCAGCTCTGACATTCTCTTCCCCCTACCTTCTTCCAGGTCTGAGAGGCTGTATGCTCATATCCCAAGGATTCAGACAGTTTCTGTTCTCAGGCTCTGACATCTCTATAATCTGTGTTTTAAGCTCTGTCCCACCTTTGATAACATGAACTGGGTGCGCATGATGTTACATTGCTTCCAAGCTCAGATATTCTATGTTCTACATGGCCTCCCGAGTCTGAAATTCTGGCTTCTGTGAGAACTCCCAGTTCTGATATTCAGAGCTTGGACTGTTGTCCCAGTACGGAAATTCTCCATTTTATGCTCTGTCCAGCTTTCAAGAACATTCTATGTTCTAAGGATTCTCTCAGCTCTGTTATTTTCTGTTCAAAATCCCCTCACTCCAGTTATATTCAATGTTTTTTTCTTTTTCTTATATTGAATTATATATATGTTTTTAGCAATACAATTATATAAAATCACAAATGATGTCCCTTCTAAAAATGTGTACTTAATTCCTTATGTGCTTAAAAAATCCTCCCCTTTCATTTCCTATAATAGGATTATCAATAGCAGTTTTACCAGATTAAGGCAGTACATGGAATTATTTTTTCTCAGGCTATTTTTTGTTCAGATTTTAATACCACTAAAATAATATATTTTTGCTTTTGCTATTTCCTATGTTTCAGGACCTGACATTTATATAAGATCATTAGTATGGTGCCCTGCCTACTCTGATATTCTCTTCTCTGTGGATTCTTCCAGGCCCTCCCTTCCATGTGCTCACATCCCATGGACCCAGAAACTTTCTGTTCCCTGGCTCTGACTACCCCCCACTTTCTGTGAGGTCCCTCCTCTCTCCCTAGATCCCTCCTACATTTGATGTTGCCGATTGCAGGGTCCCATCTATCTCAGGCCTTCTTGATTATAAGATGCCTCCAAGCCCATTCCCGCTATGTTCTACATTGTTTCCCAGACCCAATAATCTGGCTCTTCTGGCACACTGGGAGCCAGGACTGCTATCCCAGGACTGGAAGGACGCCTCTGTTCTGAGCTCCCTCCAGTCTTCCATATATTCTCTTTAAAGAGCCCTCCGAGTCAGAGAGTATTATCGATGTACCTTCTCAGCCATGGAATTTTCTGGTGAAAGTCCCCATCCTCCTCTGAAATTCTAAGGTGGTTGGTTTTTTTTTCCTTTTCACTTATGTCTTCAGTTTTAGTATATTAAATTACATATATGCATTAATAATACAATCATTTGAGAAGACAGATTGTTTTTATTTGAATTCTGTATGTATTTTTAGTGAATAATAACTATTCACTAACAATAATAATATCCACCACAGACTTAAGCCTTCAGGATACTGTGTGAAGTTACTTTCTTCTACTGTCTCTTCCACCCTCATTACCTCCCAGCTCCTTTCTTCCCCTCTCCTCTTGTTTCCTCTCCTTTCCTTCTCTTTCTCTCTTTTTAAAATTAGAACGAGATTAGGCACTGTATATTAACCTTTTTATTTTTGACTGAGTGATGCTGGACATGAGTTTTAATTCAGAGGATCACTTTTGCACTGATACCAATTATAATGTAATTGCATTTCATATCCCAAGTAAACTTTTATTGTTGTTCAAATATACCTGTCCTTCACCATAATTTGCAATTCTGAGCACAGAAACAAATCTGGTACCCTACAGTAATACTCTGTAGTTCCA
The DNA here is from genome assembly GCF_011100635.1 of Trichosurus vulpecula. NCBI lineage: Eukaryota > Metazoa > Chordata > Mammalia > Diprotodontia > Phalangeridae > Trichosurus > Trichosurus vulpecula. Next base: position 7,010,974 of record NW_023494377.1, read on the forward strand.
GGACTATCTGAGCTCTGATAATCTATATTCTAAGAGCCTTTCCAGCTCTGACACCATACCGCTTTTTTGGCCAAAGCTTGTCCTAAAATTTCATGTTCTTACTGATTTCTTGCTCTGCTATTCCCTTCTCTGAGGCCCTGCCAGCTCTGACATTCTCTTCTCTATGGTTTCTCTTAGGCCTCACATTCTGTTTGCTCAGATCCCTCAGAATCAGATAATGTCCATTCTGTAACTGACCATCTCTCACTTTCCATGATCCAACATCCCTTCAGTCCCTTCAGTGTTTGCTGTTTAAGGTTAGAGAACCCCATGCAGCTCAGGCCCCACTGATCCTCACTTGACTCCAAGCTCAGACATTCTGTAATGGCCATACCCTCTCAAGTCTGATATTCTGGACACTGTTACCTCCTAGTTCTCATATTATGAGCCTAGACTGTCATCCCAAAAGAGAAATTCTCCATTCTAAAATCTATCTACACAGACACACAGACACACACACACACACACACACACACACACACACACATGTGTGCGTACACACCCTTGAAAAGAACCTCCAAGTCAGACACTGAATTTTTTGAAGACCCTTACAGCCCTGTCATTTTATTGTCAAAATTCCCTCCCTCCTCTGATACCCTGGTTTGTTTTTTCCTTTTCAATTACTTAATCAGTTTTATTATGTTAAATTACAGCCTTATATTAGCAATGCAATTATTTAAGTTCGCAAATTATTTCCCTTGTGAGTTCTGACTTACCTAATTTTTACAGAATAAATAGAGCCCGTTCATTAACCTTGATATCCTATTTTGAGAAATCCTAAAGGAAAAATATCCATGTATCATAGAACCAAGAAGCAGAGGTGAAATGAAAGAATGTTTTGGTCACCTTCTAAGAGAAATCCTCAAATGAGAACTCCTAAAAATATTCTAGCCAAAATCCAGAGCTCCCAGATCAAGGAGGAAATACTGCAAGCAACCAGAAAGAATTCAAATACTGTAGTGCCACAGTCATGGCTCACACAAGATTTATATAGGATCATAGGGCTTAGAATATGATTTTCCAGGAGACATAGGAGCTAGGATTGCAACCTTGGATAACCTACCCAGCAAAACTGAGTATAATTCTATTTAAGAAATAGGGGACCTTCAAGCACTCCTGATGAAAAGAGCATAGCTGAATAGAAAATTTGATATTGAAACACAAGACACAAGGGAAGTATAAGTATATAACATGAGTGAGAGATCGTAACAATCAACAAGTTTAACCCGTTTACATTCCCATGTGGGAAGATGATACATGTAACCCATAAGAATATAACCATCATTCTGACAATTAGAAGGATTCTGCTTAGGCAGAGGGCATGGGTGTGGGTCTGTCATGTTAGTATGATCTCCAAAGGAGAATGGAAGGGTGAGAAAAAACAGGATGCACTGGGAATAGGGGAAAGGGAGAGAAAGAATGGAGAAAGTTAACTCCGATAAAAGTAGCTCTCAGGGAAGAGTTTTTCCAATGGAAGGGAAAATAGGGAGGCAGAGAGTGGTCATTGTTTGACCCTCACTCTCATGAAACAGAAAGACACACACACGGAGTTAAAATAAGGGGTTGGAGCAGAATCTGTTATGCTTCAACAGAAATAAAATAGGCAGGGGTAGCAGTCATCATCTCAGAGAAAGGAAAAGTACATATAGATATAACTAAAAGAGATATTTTGCTAAAAAGTACCATAGACAATGAATTAATATATGCATCAAATGAAATAGCATCTAGATTCTTGAAGGAAAAGTTAAATGCCTTATAGCAGGAAACAGGGAAGGAAACTGTAATAGTGGGACCTCTTAATTTACCCTCTAATCGATTATAAAATAACCAACAATGACGTTAAGGAGATAAATAGAATTTTAGAAATGTTAGATATGATTGGCTTCTGGAGAATATTGAATGGCAATAGAAAGGAGTATACCTTTTTTCTCTGCTCTGCATGGTACCTTCACAAAAACTGACCATGCATTGGGCATAAAGGCTCACAAACAAAATAAAAAAGCAAAAATATTACAATCTGACAATCTGAGGTCATATAATCTATATTGGAAGAGCTTTCCAAGCTCTGCTATGGTATGGGTTTATGATCAAAACTCATCCTGAAATTATATGTTCTCAGGGCTTTGCTAGCTCTGATATCTCTTGTCCTACGTGTCTTCCCAGCTCCAATACTCTCTCCTCTCTGGCCTCTCCTAGACCTGATATAATGCATGTTCACATCCCACAGAGTCAGTCAACGTCTGTTCTCTGACTCTGACCACCTTCCACTTTCTGTGTCCTAAAGTCCCTCCCAAGTTTGATATTTTAGGTTGGAGGGCTCTGTCTAGTTCAGTCTAAGCTCAGTGAGGAATGGTGAACATTAAGCATCTATTCTATTTCCAATTTAGCCATAGAGGAAAGGTGAACACACAGTGCATAGCGTGGTTCCAATTTTTTTGAAAAAGGGAAAGAAAAAGAAAAAAAATAACCAACAATACACCAATTCCATGAATTACCTTGAGATTTTAAAGCTGCTGCAGACATCAATATGACTGTCAATGAATCCTCAATATTTACTGAAAAAATATAGCATCATTGCTAGGAAAAAGTTTTATTTCTGTGCTCAGAGTTTCAATTTATAAAGAATGACAAATACATGGAAGCCATGATTCTTAAAAAATGTATTTAGGGTATGAGATACAACATAAAATATAACATAATCTGTATCAGTAAAATAGTGATCCTCTGAAAATGTATGTCCTGTCTAAGCTCAGACATTCTTTATTAGATCTACATCTCCAATCTCATATTCTGCTTCTGTGTCAACTCCCAGTTTTGATATTCACAGACTCACTGCCATCCATCCCTTCTCATCTCTATCTATATTCTCTTGAAATGTATCTCCTTGTCCATCAATCTTTGTTCTAAAGAATCTGCAGCTTTACCACTTTATGTTCAAATTCTGGTCAATACAGTGACATTTAAGACTTTTTCAGTTTTATGATATTAAATTTCATATCTGTAAAATAACTATATATTACAAAATATCATTACATAAATTACTATTATACAATTATTTAAATCTGTTAAATTCGGACCTTTAAAAATGTGTACTTACAGTCTTATTTATTTCATCAAATACTTCCCATTTATTACCCAATATAGGAGTATCAGCTATAGACTTACCAGTAAGTGGAAGCCAGTAAGTGGAATTAGCTTTTTTCTCAGGGGACTTTTTATTATTTCTGATTTTCATTCAACTAACTTAATATACATTAACTTTTCCTCACTGGCTGTTTTGGGGGACCTGATATTTCAATTAGAATGTTAGCATGGGGCTGATATAAATTATAATAAAACCTTTTGCATATCATACCCTGAAAATACTTTGTTATTATTTTGCAAATTTACCCATCCTTCCCCATAAACTGGAATTTTGAACCCTGAAACAAAACTTGTTCCCTGCAGGGATGTTGTGTATTCTTGGGACCATCTCAGCTCTGATCATTTTCATTCTAACATCTCTGACACAGATACTTCATAGCTGAGTGACCCTAGGTAAGTCACTTCACCCTGTTTACCTCAGTTCCTTATTTGTAAAATGAGCTGGAGAAGGAAATGGCAAACCACTTCAGTATTCCTTGCCAAGAAAACCCTAAAAGGCACCATGAAGAGTCAGAAACAATTGAAAAACAAGTGTTGTGCTAGCTCTGCCATGCTCTCCTCTCTGCCATGTCCCAAGCCTGTGTGCTGAAATCCTACTCAACCAGACACCTTTAGTTTTCTGACTCTGACCATCTTTGTGCGTTCTGAAGTCACTGCCAGGTTTGATATTCTAGATTGGCCCCATCCAGCTACACCCCATTAATTCCAAATTGCCTCCAACCTCTCATGCATTCATTGTAAAATCAGAAATTGCTGCTCTGCTCTTGTCAATCATGTGTACATATATATTTTTCTGTAAATTTGGCCTATTCATTCACCTTAACAATAATATGTAAAACAACCTTTCCTGTTGAACACATTGCTTTTGATTAAATTTTTGAAAAAACTTTTTACATTTTTTTGCATTTACATTTAGATTAGGAATGGTATATTCACAATTCCATGTTGGGGGGAAGAGTGAGAGTGTCAGACTGAATGCTCACAACAGTCAAACCTCCCCCAAAACCTCCCGTACATAGAGACTCCAGAAAACACCAAATAGGTTTCTGGGTAGCAAAGCCAAGAAAAAGTCACAGTGGGTACTTTTTCCAGCACAAGGAAGATGGGAGAGAAGTCTGCTGACGCTGGAGTGCAGATCGCTCTTGGCCTGGTGGATGTGGCACCTGAGGGTGCTGGTGGGCCGGCAGTAGCTGTGCGGCGTAGTGGTGGTGGTGGCAGCAGCGGCACCAGTGCCCAGGATGGAAAGGAGATTGTCAAGTAGATCCCTTTTCAAGTACTGGGCACAGGGTCAGGTGCCATTTGTTAGCTCTGTCACTCTACACAGTGCTGAGTTGCAGTTCCAAGGTGGAGAGGAGTGGTGATAGTCTTGAAGAAGCAGGTTCCCTACCTGAGTAAGGACCAGAGCCCAGGTCATAAGCACACTGACCAGACCTCTAACTGGATCACATGACTTTGGAGGCATAGACCCCTAGATGTACTTGTGAAAGCAGAAGGACATAACAGACAGAAATTCAGTCCAGTTATTCCCTCCAGAGGAGAGCAGAGCCCAATTCTAACATAAAATCTAAAGTGAAGATGTAGGCTTCAGAAATGAGCAAATGAAAAAAAGAACCTTACCATACAAAGCTACTGTGGTGACAGGGAAGCTCAGTGGATAACTCAGAAGAAGACAATGTCTTGAAAACAAGAGTGATATTAAAAAATTGGAAAACAATTGAAAGATGAGCAAAATTTATGAAAAGTGAATTAACAGTTTAGAAAAAGAGCCACAAAACATGCCGAAGAAAAAGCTTCTTTAGAACTGAGAAATAACCTAATGTTAAAAAGGTACAAAACATCAATGAAGAAAATAATTCCTTAAGAATTAGAATTAGACAATTGACAACTAATAACTACATGAGATGTCAAAAATAGTAGAACAAAGTGAAAAGCCTGAAAAAATAGGAGAAAATATTTATTATCTCATAGAAGTAGTGATTGACCTGGAAAATGGATCAGGGAGAGATGAGTCAAGAATCACTGGACTACCTGAAAGCCATGATTTAAAAAATAACCTTGACATCCTATTTCAAGACATAATAAAGGAAAAATACCTATGTATCTTAGGACTGAAGAGCAGAGGTGAAATGAAAGAATGTTTTGGTTACCTTCTAAAAGAAATCCTCAAATGAGAAATCCCAGAAATATTCTAGCCAAATTCCAGAGCTCCCAGGTGAAGGAGGAAGTACCACATGCAAACAAAAAGAAAGAATTCAAATACTGTGGTGCCACAGTCAGGATCACACAAGATTTATATAGGATTGTAGGGCTTAGAATAAGATTTTCCAGAAGACATTGGAGCTAGGATTTCAACCATAGATAGCCTACCCAGCAAAACTTGAGTATGCTCCTATAGGGGTAAAAATGGGTAATTAATGAAATAGGGAACCTTCAAGCATTCCTGATGGAAAGACTAGGGCTGAATAGAAAATTTGACATTCAAACATAGGACTCAAGAGAAGTATAAAAATGTAGATATGAATGAACGATCATAACAGTTTAACAAGGTTTAAACTGTTTACAGTTTAAGACGAAGATACATGTAACCCCGAAGATGATACATGTAACCCCTAAGAACATAATCATCATTATGGCAGTTAGAAGGACTCTACTTAGACAGAGGGCATGGGTGTGGGTCTATTATTTTAGGATGATTTTTAAGGAAGAATGGAAGGGTGAGAAAAAAGGATGCATTGGGAGTAGGGGGAAAAGAGATTCTCAGGGAAGAGTTTTTACAATGGAAGGAAAACAGGAGGGCAGGGAGCAGCCAATATTTGACTCTCACTCTCCTCTGAACTGATTCAATGAGAGAAGAGTGTGTGTGTATGTGTATATACACATACGCAAGAGTTGGGTATAGACATTCATGTATACATTACAACAGGGGACTAGGAGTGGAAGGGGCTAAGAGAAAGGAGTGGAGGGAGTAATAAGAGGGAGGGGAGATTAAGTGTATAGAAGTTTTAGCGTTTAGAAAAAAACAGACTTTTGTCCTGTTACTTTATATTACTGCTACTTCATATGCAGGATAAAAAAAAGAGAAGATTAAATAGAAGAGGATAGGATGAAGGGAAATACCCAATTAGCAATCTTAACTGTGAATGTGAATGGATGAACTCATCCATAAAGTGATAGAGGATAGGAGAATGAATTTAAAACCAGAATCCAAAAATGTGTTGTTTACAAGAGAGATGGGAAATGAAGACACAGTTAAAATAGGGGGCTGGAGCAGAATCTGTTATGCTTCAACGAAAGTAAAACAGGGGTAGCAGTCATCATCTCAGACAAAGGAAAAGTACAAATAGACCTAATTAAAAGAGATGTTCAGGGAAACTAAATTTTGTATCATAGACAACAAATTCATATCAGTACTGAACATATATGCCATCAAATGGCATAGCTTCCAAAGTCTTGAAGGAAAAGTTAAAAATCTTATAGCAGAAAATAGGCAGTGAAGCTGTAATAGTAGGGCCTATCACTTTACCCCCTGACAGAGTTAGATAAATCTAATCATAAAATAACTAAGAAAAAAAGATAAGGAGATGAATAGAATTTCAGAAAAGTTAGATATGCCAGGCTTCTGGACAATATTGAATAGCAAAAGAAAGGAGTATACATTTTTCTCAGCTCTGCGTGGTACCTTTACAAAAATTGACCATGTATTTGAACATAAAAGCCTCAGAAAAAATTCAGAAAAGCAAAGATAGTAAATGTGCCTTTTTAAGACCACAATGCATTGGAAAAAATACATTTAATAAAGGGTTTTGGAAGCATAGATTAAAATTAGTTGGAAACCAAATAATCTACTCCTAAAGAATGAATGGATCAAAGAAGTAATGATAGAAAGAATCAATAATTTCAGTAAAGAAAATGACAAAAATGAGATGACACACCAAAATTTGTGGGATGCAGACAAATCAATATTTAAGGGAAAGTTTACAACTGTAAACTCATATCAATAAAAGAGGGAAAGAACAGATTAACAAATTGCATTCATGAATTATATTAAATTACAAATCACAAATGTTATACTGTTTAAAAGTAGGTTCTTAACAGCTTATTTCTTTAAAAAAAAGCACCTCATCATTTCTTTACAATAATAGGATCATTAGCAGCTTTCTTTCCAGAATAAGGCAGTGCAGTGAATGATTTTTTCCTTAGGGTGCATATACACACACATATATACACATATGTATATATGTACACAGACACACATATACATATACATGTACACATATGTGTATATATGTATATGAACACATATACATACATACATACATACATACATATTAATATTTTAGATATTCATCTCACCAAAGTAATATATTTTTCTTTTTTTCTCATTGCCTCTCTTTTAGGACTTGGCTTTTACTAAAAGCACCAGTATATAAATTAGTTCAAAATACACTTTTTATTGTTTGTTACATTTCACTGTCTGTCCTCATAACAGGGACAAAGCAATTTCTGGTTTCTTTGTTTTTTCTTTTTCACTTATTTCTTCAGTTACAGTATATTAAATCACATCAAAAGTACAGTTTTTTGAACAAATTGTGCCTTTTGAATTTTCTGTGTGCTTTTTCAATGAACAGTGAACATTTATTAAAAGTGCTAGCGATAGCTACAGCAGCCTTAACCATTCAAGACATCGCATGCACTTTCTTTGTTTTCAGACATTTTTTCTTTTATAAAAAAAAAATTGTAACCAGAATAGATACCCAGTGTTCACCATTCCTCAATGATTTTGTCATTCTGGGTATACATTTTCAGAAAATCACTATTTTACTGATACAAATTACACTGTATTTATGTTACATCTCATACCCGAAATACATTTTTAAAAATTGTGGTTTCCATGTATTTAACATTCTTTATAAATTAGTACAGATATAAAACTCATTCCCAGCATTGATACTGTATTTTTCCAGTAAACATTGCTGATTCATTAAGAATTATATTGATGTCTACAGCAGCTTTAAACTTTCAAAGTCATTCATGCAATTAGTGTATTGTTGATTATTTTTTCCTTTTCTTTCACTTTTTCAAAAAAATTGGAACCAGATTAGGCACTGTGTGTTCACCTTTCCTCCATGGCTGTGTAATACAAGACCTGGCTTTTAATTCAGAGGATCACTATGGTGCTGATATAAATTATACTGAAATATATGGTGCATCTCATGCCCTACATATAAATTATTTTTATTTTGTAAATTTGTCTTTCCTCATAAGTTAGAATTCTGAGCACAGAAATAAAACTCATTCCCGGCAGTGTTAATGTATGTTCCTTTTGCCTCCAGAATCAAATATAAAATGCTCTGTTTGCCATTCAGAGACCTTCATAAGCTAGCCCCTCCTACCTTTCCAGTCTTCTTATACCTCTTTCACTGACACACACTCTTCAGTCCTGCAACACTGGCCGCCTGGCCATTTCATGACACTCCATCTCTTGGCTGTAAGAATTTTCTCTGGTTGTCCCTCATGCCTGGAATACTCTTCTTCCTCTGCCCTGACTATTGACTTCTCTGCTTCCTTTAAGTTCCAATGAAAATCCCACGTTCTATTGGAATACTTTCCCAATCCCTCTTAATTACAATGCCTTCCTTCCTTTAATTATTTCACACTTATCATGTATGTTGTTTCCTTTGTATAAATTTACTTGCATGACCACTCCTGCATTGGGTTGTGAGCTCTTTGAGGAAGGAACTATCTTTTGCCTCTTTTTTGTATCCCTAGCTCTTTAGCACAGTGCCTGACACATAATAAGTGCCTAATAAAGGTTAATCCATTGACTGATTGTTCTCAGGACAATCTGAGGTCTTATAACCTGTACTGGAAGAGCCTCCCAAGCTCTGATATGGTATGGGTTTATTACCAAAACTCATCCTGAAATTATATGTTCTAAGGGTTTTGCTGGCTCTGATAGCACTTGTCTTACCTGCCTTCCCAGCTCTAACACTGTCTCCTCTCTGGCTTCTCCCAGGCCTGATATGGTCATATCCCACAGAGTCAGTCAATGTCTGTTCTGTGACTCTGACCACCTTCCACTCTCAGCCTAAATTTGACCTAAGCTCAGAAATTCTTTATCAGATATGTATCTGCAATCTCATATTTTCCAATCAATTAATATTCTTTTATGTCAGCTCCCAATTTTGATATTCACAGACTCACTGCCCTGCCAGCCCTGAAATTCTCCATTCTCATCTCTATTCATCCTCTAATATATTCTCTTGAAACGTATCTCCATGTCCATCAATATTTGTTCTAAAGATTCTACCGGCTGTGCCATTTTATGTTCAGATTCTTTTCACTACAATGATATTCAAGGGTTTTTTCTATTAATTCATTTACTCAGTTTTATTATATTAAATTTCATATCTGTAAATTAACATAAAATTACTATAACATAATTATTTATAGCTGTTAAAGTTGGACCTTTAAAACTTGGTTCTTATATCATTATTTATTTCAACAACCACTTCCAACTTATTACCAAAAAAGGGGTATCAGTAGCAGACTTATCAGATAAAGCCAGTGAGTGGAATTAGTTTAATTCTTGCTGGCTATTTTGTGGAAGCTGATATTTCAATTAGAACATTAGTGTGGTACTGATTATAAATTAAAATAAAACCTATTGCATATCATAAACTAAAATATTTTATAATTATTTTGTAAATTTACCCATCCTTCCCCATAAATGGGAATTTTGAACCCTGAAACAAAACTTGTTCCCTGCAGGAATGTTGTGTATTCTTGGGACCATCTTATCTCTGATTATCTTCATTCTAACACCCCTATCACGTCTGACACTGTATGGTTTTAAGGACAAAGCTAGTCCTGAAATTGTATGTTCTAAGGGCTTTTCTGGCTCTAATATTCCATCTCCCAAATGCCCTGCTAGGGGGGCAGGTAGGTGGCACCAGGCCTGGAGTCAGGAAGACCCAAGTTCAAATCTTACCTCAGACATGTCATAGCTAAGTGACCCTGGGTGAGTCACTTAACCTTGTTTGCCTCAGTTCCTCATCTGTAAAATGAGCTGGAGAAGGAAATGGCAAAGTACTCCAGTATTCATTGCCAAGAAAACCCTAAAAGGCATCATGAAGAGTCAGAAACAATTGACAAACAAAAACAAGTGTCTTGCTGGCTCTGCCATGCTCTTCTCTCTGCCATCTCCCAGGCCCTCCATTCTGTGTGCTGAGATCCTGCTGAACCAGACACTTTCAGTTTTCTGACTCTTACCTTCTTTGTGTGTTCTAAAGTCCCTGCCATGTTTGATGTTCTAGGTTGGATGGTCCCATCCAGCTACACCCCATTAATTCCAAATCACCTCCAATATCTCATACATTGTATGTTGGATATACCTTCTCATGTGTTGTATTCTGGACAGTATATCAACTCTCAGTTCTGATATTCGGAACCCAGACTACTATCCCAGGCTGAAATTCTCCCCTCTCAGCTCCATGCAGTATATTCTCTTGAAAGCCACCTACCTCCAAGTCAGACATTATAGTTTGTACATAGACTGTCCTGGATCTGTCATTTTACATCTAAGTCTTCTCCCTCATCCTAGAGGTTGTTTTTCCTTTTCACTTAATTAGTTTTAGTATATTAAATGACATATATTAGCACTACAATTATTTAGATCACAGATTGTATCTCTTATGAAGCCTGTGTACTTAACTTTATTTTTTCCAATTAATACAAAACATTCATCAACAATTATATTATTATGTACAGTAGCCTCAAAACCCTTTTCCCTTTTTATCAATTATTTATTCCTTTTCATTGTTTTCCTTTGAATTCAGATTCTGAGAGCCCTCCCAGCCCTGACACCGGATGTTTCAGTGGATTATGATGAATTCGATGGCCCACCCCAGGCCTGAAATTGTGTGTGCTGAGGCCTTTCCTGGCTCTCCTAGGCCTTCCTCTCTGTCCTCTGCCAGCTCTCCCCTGCTCTTCCCTCCAGCTTCTCCCAGGCCTGCCTTCCCTGGGCTCCTATCCCACTCAATCAGACAACTCCTGTTCTCAGCCTCAGAACATCTCCCCCATTTGGTGTTTTTAAGGTCTCCCTCACACTTTGATATGATTTGTTCTATATGCCCTGCTAAGGCAAATATTCTGGGTTTTAGTTGAAAATCCACTTCTACTATCCCGAGTGTGGACTGACCTCCCAGTGCAGAACTTTTCAATTACCAGATCTATCCAGCCCCCAATATGTTCTGGTGCAGTGCATCTCCACGCTGGACATTCGAAGGTTTAAAGACTCACTTTTTATGTTCAAATTCTCCTTACTCTGGTGATATTCAAGGGTTATTTTTTTCCTTTTCACATATTGAATCAGTTTTCATCTGTTAAATGGCATATGTTTATTAGCAATAGAAATATTTCAAATCACAAATGTTGTCCCTTTTAAAACTGAGTCCTTAATAATAAACACTCACCATTTATTTCTGATAATAAAAACATCAGTATTAGTCTCACTAGATTCAGGGAGTATATGGAATTAGTTTGGTTTTTCCCTGAGGGTTTATTTTTTCATATGTTTAGCAAGGTAAGGTAATATATTTTTACTTTTTCTCATTGGGTGGGTTTCAAGATCTGACTTTTAAGTCAGAGACTCAGCATGGTCCTAGTAGCAAGTATGTTGAAACATAATTTGCATGTCCTACACTCCATATACTTTGTGATTTTGTATGTTATCAGAATCATCTGAGCTCTGACAACCTATGACCTAAGACCCTGAGCAGCTCTGAAATTCTTGTTTAGCGCTTAATCCAGTCCTGAAATTGCACGTTCTGAGGCCTTTGTGAGCTCTGATATTCCCTCTTCTAAATAAATGCTTTGCCAGCTCTGAAATTCCCTTCCCTGTTACTTATCTGGGGCCTGACATTCTGAGACCTCACATCCCATGGACAATTTCAATTCTCTGGCTCTGATCATTTCTCACTTTCTGTGATCTAAATCCCTCCCAATTTGATAATTTAGGTTAGAGAGTCCCACCCTGCTCAGGCTCCACCTGTTCTAAATTGCCTCCAAGCTCAGACGTTCTATGTTGACCATACTTTCCCAAGTCTCATATTCTGGATGCTATGTCAATTCCCTATTCTGATACTCAGAACCTAGAATGTCATCTCAGCCTGTAATTCTCCATTCTAAGCTCTTTCCATCCTCCTATGTGATCTCCTCACAGGCACCTCCAAATTAGAAATGGTTTTTTCTAAAGCCCCTGCCAGCACAGTTATTTCACATTCAAAAGCTTTTTATCCTCTGATAATCTTGGTATTTTTTTCCTTTTCACTTGTGTCATTAATTTTAGTAAATTAAATGCATATATTTATTAGAAACACAACTGTTTAAAAATCATAAATTGCTTTCCTTGTCAATCTCGTGTAGTTACACTATTTTTTCTATAAATATGGCCCATTCATTCACCATAAAAATATGTAAAGCAATCTTTCTTGTTGAAACCACTGCCTTTCATTAAATTTTTGAAAGTTATTATTTTTTACATTTTTTCATTTTTTACAACTTTTACATTTACATTCAGATTAGGCATGGTATATTCACAATTTCATGATGGGAGACAAAGTGAGGGTAGCAGACTGAATGCTCATAACAGTCAAACCTCCCCCAAAACCACCCATACAAAGTGACTCCACAAAACAGTGAATAGATTTCTGGGGAAGAAAGCCAAGAAAAAGTCACAGTGAGTACTTTTTACAGCACAAGTCAGATGAGGAAGATGGAAGAGAAGCCTGCTGACACTGGAGCGTAGGTTGCTCTTGGCATAGCAGATGTGGCACCTGAGGGTGCTGTTGGGCTGGCAGCAGCAGTGCGGCGTAGTGGTGGTGGTGGCAGCAGCGGCACCAGTGCCCAGGCTGGAAAGGGGAGTGCTAAATACATCCCTTTTCAAGTACTGGGCGCAGGGTCAAGTGCCAATTGTTAGCTCTGAGTCGCAGTTCCAAGGTGAAGAGTGGTGGTAGTCATGAAGAAGCAGGTGCCTTACCTGAGTAAGGGCCAGAGCCCAGGTCATAAGGACACTGACCAGACCTCTGACTGGATCACATGACTTTGAAGGCACCAGAAACCTACAGACCCCTAGATGTACTTGTGAAAGCAGAAAGACATAACAGACAGAAATTCGGTCCAGTTATTCCCTCCAGAGGAGGGTAGAGCCCAGCTCTAACATAAAATCTAAAGTGAAGATGTAGGCTAGAGAAATGAGCAAATGAAAAAAGAACTTGACCATACAAAGCCACTGTGGTGACAGGGAAGCTCGGTGGATAACTCAGAAGATAATGTCTTGAAAACAAGAGTGAAAGAAGAAAAATTGGGAAAATGATTGAAAGATGAGCAAAAATTTATGAAAAATGAATTAACAATGAAGAAATGGAGTCCCCCAAAATACTGAAGAAAATATTTCCTTAAAAATCTGAATTGGCCTAATGGTGAAAAATTTAGAAAACCTCCATGAAGAAAATAACTCCTTAGTAATTAGAATTGGACAACTGGGAACTAACGACTACATGAGACATCAAAAAATAGTAAAACAAAGTGAAAAGCCTGAAAAAATAGGAGAAAATATTTAATATCTCGTAGAAAAAGTGATTGACCTGGGAAACAGATCAGGGAGAGATAAATCAAGAATCACTGGACTACCTGAAAGTCATGATTTAAACAATAACCTTGACATCCTATTTCACGACATCATAAATGAAAAATGTCCATGTATCTTAGAACCAAGGAGTAGAGGTGAAATGAAAGAATATTTTGGTCACCTTCTAAAAGAAATCCTCAAATGAGAACTCCTAAAAATATTCTAGCCAAAGTCCAGAGCTCCAAGGCATAGAAGAAAATATTTCAAGCAACCAGAAAGAATTCAAATACTGTGGTGCCACAGTCAGAGTCACACAAAATTTATATAGGATTGTAGGGCTTGGAATATGATTTTCTAGAAGGCATAGGAGCTAGGATTACAACCTTGGATAACCTACACAGCAAAACGAGTATAATCCTACTTAATGAAATAGGGGACCTTCAAGCATTCCTGATGAAAAGAGCATAGCTGAATAGAAAATATGACATTCAAACACAAGACACAAGGAAAGTATAAGTATGTAAACATGAGTGAAAGATCATAAGAATTTAACAAATTTAAACTGTCTACATTCCCATGTGGGAAGATGATACATGTAACTCCTAAGAACATAATCATCGTTATAGGAATTAGAAGTTTACAAAGGCAGAGGTCATGGGTGTGGTCTTTTACGTTAGTATGATCTCCAAGGAAGAATGGAAAGGCAAATAAAAAGAATGCACAGGGAGAAGGGGGAAAGGAGAGAAAGAATGGGGAAAGTTAAATCCCATAAAAGAAAGTCTCAGGGAAGAGTTTTTACAATGGAAGGAAATATAGGGGGCAGGGAGTGGGCAATATTTGACCCTCACTCTCATCTGAACTGGTTTACTGAGAGAAAAGTGTGTGTATACATACTTAGACACACAAATATATGTGTGTGCGTGTGTGTGTGTATTTTACAGAGAGACAGAGAGAGAGAGAGAGAGAGAGAGAGAGAGAGAAAGACAGAGAGTGAGTGAGTATGTGAGTGAGTTCAGTATAGGAATTCATCTCTACTTCCCAACAGGGAAATAGAAGGGGAAGGGGCTCTGAGAAGGGGCTGGGGGGTTTGATATGAGGGAGGGGGAGATTAGGAGAGACAGTGGTCAGAAGCAAAACAGACGTTTGTAATGTTACTTCACATTATTGTTCATACTCAGGATAAAAAGAGAAGTATTAATAAAAGAGGAAAGGATGGAGGAAAATATACAATTAGCAATCCTGTGAATGTGAATGGATGAATTCACCCATAAAATGGTAGAGGATAGGAGAATGGATTAGAAACCAGAATCCAACAATATGTTGTTTATATGAGAGACAGGAAACAGAAAGACACAGAGAGTTAAATATAAGGGGTTAGAGCAGAATCTATTACGCTTCAACAGAAGTAAAACAGTGAGGGATAGCAATCATCATCTCAAACAAAGGAAAAGTATAAATAGACATAATTAAAAGAGATGCTCAGGGAAACTACATTTTGCTAAAAGGCACCATAGTCAAGGAATTAATATCAATACTGAACATAGATGCATCAAATGGTATAGCTTCCAAATTCTTGAAGGAAAAGTGAGTGCCTTAGTTCAAGAAATAGGCAGTAAAGCTGTAATAGTGAGGCCTCTCAATTTAACCCCTGACAGACCTAAATAAATCTAATCATAATTAAGAAAGAAGTTAAGTAGATAAATAGAATGTTAGACAAATTAGATATGCTAGGTATCTGGAGAATACTGAACAGAAATAGAAAGGGGTATGCCTTTTTAATCTGTCCTGCATAGTACCTTCACAAAAATAAATCATGCCTTTTGGCATAAAAAGCCTCACAAAACCTGCAGAAAGGCAAATATTCCCTTGCATATCCCTTTGGGAACATAATGCATTAAAATACATTTAATAAAGGGCTTTTGAAGTGTAGATTAAAAATTAGTTGGAAACCAAATAATCTACCCCTATAGAATGAATGGATTAAAGAAGTAATGATAGAAAGAATCAATAATTTCATTAAAGGAAATGATAAAAATGAGATAACATACCAAAGTTTGTGGGATGCAGACAAAGCAATACTTAAGGGAAAATTTCCAACTGTAAATACTTCCATCAACAAGAGAGGGAAAGAACAGATCAACAAATTGTATTCATGAATTATGTTAAATTACATTTTGGTCTTAGCAGGCATTTGAAATCACCAAATGGTGTACTATTTAAAAGGAGGTCCTTAGCAGCTTATTTGTTAAAAAAATTAAAAAGAACCTCATGATGTATTTACAGTAATTAGAATATCATCAGCTGTCTTACTAAATTAAGGCAGTGCAGGGAATTATTTTTTCTTAGGGTGTATACATATATGTATATATACATACATAAATCCATACACATACACACACATATATATTTAAAACTCACACACACATACTGTATTTTCATCTCGTGAAAAGAAACATCTTTTTCTCTTTTCTCATTGGCTGTGTTTCAGGACTTGGCTTTAAAAAGAACACTAGCAAGGTGCTGATATAATTATTTCAAATTATTTCAAAAAGTATACTTTTTATAGTTTGTTAAATTTACCCATTTTGCCCCATAACAGAGAAAAAAACATTTACAGGTTTCATTTTTACCACTGATTTTTTCAGTTTTAGTATAATAAATTACATAAATGCATGAGTAGTGCATATTTTGAACACACGAATTTTACCTTTTGAAACTTTTGCATGTTTACTTTTTCAATATATAGGGACCATGTATTAAAAATAATAGTGATACCTATTGCAGCCTTAACCCTGCATTCACCATTTTTTGTTTTCAGATATTTTTTATTTCTTAAAAAATTGGAACCAGAATAGGCACTTGATGTTCACCATTCCTCATTGACTTTATCATTCAGGACATAAATTTTCAGAGGATCACTATTTTACTGATACAAATTATACTATATTTATGTTGCATCTCATACCCTAAGAGCATTTTTTGAAAAATTGTCGCTTCCACGTATTTCTTATTCTTTATAAATTGAAACTTTGAACAGAGAAATAAAACTTATTCCCAGCAATGATACTGTATCTTTTCAGTAAATATTTCTGATTCATTAAGAATTATATTGATGTCTACAGCAGCTTTAAACTTTCAAAGTCATTCATGCAATTAGTGTATTGTTGATTATTTTTTCCTTTTCTTTCCATTTTTCAAAAAAAATTGGAACCAGATTAGGCACTGTGTGTTCACCTTTCCTCCGTGGCTGTGTAATACGAACCCGGCTTTTAATTCAGAGGATCACTATGGTGCTGATATAAATTATACTGAAATATATGGTACATCTCATACTCTACATATACATTATTTTTCTTTTGTAAATTTGCCTGTCTTTCCTCATAAGTCACAATTCTGAGCACAGAAACAAAACTCATTCCCAGCAGCAATAATGTGTGTTCCTATTGCCCCCAGAATCAAATATAAAATGTTCTGTTTGCCATTCAGAGACCTTCATAAGCTAGCCCCTCCTACCTTTCCAGTCTTCTTATACCTTTTTCACTGACATACACTCTTCAGTCCTCCAACACTGGCCTCCTGGCTCTTCCATGACACTCCATCCCTGGGCCTTAGGCATTTTCTCTGGCTGTCCCTCATGCCTGGAATAATCTCTTTCCTCTGCCCTGACCACTGACCTCTCTGCTTCCTTAAATTCCAAGGAAAACCCACATTCTATAGGAATATTTCCCCAATCCCTGTTAATTCCAGTGCCTTCCTTCCTTAAATTATTTCACATTTATCCTGTATGCTGTTTGTTTTGCATATATTTACTTGCATTACCACTCCTGTATTAGATTGTGAGGTCTTTGAGGCAGGAACTATTTTTTGCCTCTTTTTTGTATCTCTAGCTCTTAACACAGTGCCTGACACATAGTAAGTGCCTAATAAAGGTTTATCCATTGATTGATTGTTCTCAGGACCATCTGAGTTCTCATAACCTATACTGGAAGAGTATTTCAAGCTCTGATATGTTATGGGTGTATGACCAAAACTCATCCTGAAATTATATGTTCTAAGGGTTTTGCTAGCTCTGATAGCACTTGTCTTACCTGCCTTCCCAGCTCTAACACTCTCTCCTCTCTGGATTCTCCCAGGCTTGATATAATGCATGGTCACATCCCACAGAGTCAGTCAATGTCTGTTCTTTGACTCTGACCACCTCCCACTTTCTGTGTCCTAAAGTCCTTCCCAAGTAGGATATTCTAGGATGGAGGGCTCTGTCTAGTTCAGTCT
Organism: Trichosurus vulpecula; assembly: GCF_011100635.1. Lineage (NCBI taxonomy): Eukaryota > Metazoa > Chordata > Mammalia > Diprotodontia > Phalangeridae > Trichosurus > Trichosurus vulpecula. The sequence continues at coordinate 7,029,059 of NW_023494377.1, forward strand.
AAATTTGGTCTAAGACCCGGCATTCTTTATTAGATCTACATCTCCAATGTCATATTCTGGCTTCTGTGTCAACTCCCATTTTTGATATCCACAGACTCACTGCCATCCATCCCAGCACAGAAATTCTCCCTTCTCATCTCTATCCAACCTATCATACATTCTCTTAAAATTTATCTTCATGTCCATCAATCTTTGTCCTAAAGAAACTGCCAGCTATGCCATTTTATTTTCAAATTTTGATCAATACAGTTATATTTAAGGCTTTTTTCTAAACTTTTTTCTGTTCAATTCTATTATATTAAATTTCATGTCTGTAAAATAACTGGAACATATTTCATAAAATCATGAGAGCACAATTATTTAAAGCTTTTAAAGTTGAACATTTAAAAATGTGTACTTATAGCCTTACTTATTTCACTTATTACTAGCCAGGTAACACAGTACATAGAACAGCAGGCCTGGATTCAGGAAGACCCATGTTCAACTCTGACCTCAGATACTTCCTAGCTGTGTGACCCTGGATAAGTCACTTAACCCTGTTTGCCTCAGTTCCTCATCTGTAAAATGAGCTGGAGAAGGAAATGGCAAAGTACTCCAGTATTCATTGCCAAGAAAACCCTAAAAGGCATCATGAAGAGTCAGAAACAATTGACAAACAAAAACAAGTGTCTTGCTGGCTCTGCCATGCTCTTCTCTCTGCCATCTCCCAGGCCCTCCATTCTATGTGCTGAGATCCTGCTGAACCAGACACTTCGAGTTTTCTGACTCTGACCATCTTTATGCGTTCTGAAGTCCCTGCCAGGTTTGATGTTCTAGGTTGGATGGCCCCATCCAGCTACACCCCATTAATTCTAAATCGCCTCCAATCTCTCATACATTCTGTGTTAGATATGCTTTCTCATATTGTATTCTGGACAGTATATCAACTCTCAGTTCTGATATTCAGACCCCAGACTGCTATCCCAGTCTAAAATTCTCCATTCTAACCTCTTTTGATCTTATCATATGTTCTCTTCACACGTACATCCAAATTAGAAGTTGTATTTTCTCAAGCCCTTTTCAGCATAGTTATTTCAGATTCAAAAGCCTTTTGTCCTCTGATATTCTTGGTATTTTTTTTCCTTTTCACTTGTGTCATCAGTTTTAGTATATTAAACGCATATATTTCTTAGAAATAGAATTATTTTAAATCAGAAATTCTCTTGTCAATCATGTGTACTTAAATTATTTTTCTATAAATACAACTCATTCATTCACCATAACAATAATATATAAAACAACCTTTCCTGTTGAAACCACTGCCTTTGATTAAATTTTTGAAAGTTATTAGTTTTTTTACTTTTTTGCATTTACATTCAGATTAGGCATGGTATATTCACAATTCCATGTTGGGGGGCAGAGTGAGGGTGGCAGACTGAATGCTCATAACAGTCAAACCTCCCCCAAAACCTCCCGTACAAAGTGACCCCAGAAAACAGTGAATAGATTTCTGGGTAAGAAAGCCAAGAAAAAGTCACAGTGAGTCCCAAGGCAGATGAGGAAGATAGAAGAGAAGCCTGCTGACACTGGAGTGTAGGTTGCTCTTGGAATGGCAGATGTGGCACCTGAGGGTGCTGTTGGGCTGGCAGCAGCAGTGTGGCGTAGTGGTAGTGATGGCAGCAGCGGCACCAGTGCCCAGGTTGGAAAGGGGACTGCTAAATAGATTCCTTTTCAAGTACTGGGCACAGGGTCAGGTGCCATTTGTTAGCTCTGAGTCGCAGTTCCAAGGTGAAGAGTGGTGGTAGTCATGAAGAAGCAGGTGCCCTACCTGAGTAAGGGCCAGAGCCCAGGTCATAAGGACACTGACCAGACCTCTGACTAGATCACATGACTTTGAAGGCACCAGAAACCTACAGACCCCTAGATGTACTTGTGAAAGCAGAAAGACATAACAGACAGAAATTCGGTCCAGTTATTCCCTCCAGAGGAGAGTAGAGCCCAGCTCTAACATAAAATCTAAAGTGAAGATGTAGGCTAGAGAAATGAGCAAATGAAAAAAGAACCTGACCATACAAAGCCACTGTGGTGACAGGGAAGCTCAGTGGATAACTCAGAAGACAATGTCTTGAAAACAAGAGTGAAAGAAGAAAAATTGGGAAAATGATTGAAAGATGAGCAAAAATTCATGAAAAGAGAATTAACAATGAAGAAAAGGAGTCCCCCAAAATACTGAAGAAAATATTTCCTTAAAAATCTGAATTGGCCTAATGGTGAAAAATTTAGAAAACCTCCATGAAGAAAATAACTCCTTAGAAATTAGAATTGGACAATTGGGAACTAACAACTACATGAGACATCAAAAAATAGTAAAACAAAGCGAAAAGACTGAAAAATAGAAGAAAATATTTAATGTCTCATAAAAAAGCATTTGACCTGGGAAACAGATCAGGGAGAGATAAATCAAGAATCACTGGACTACCTGAAAGCCCTGATTTAAGAAAGAGCCTTAATATCCTATTTCAAGAAATCATAAATGAAAAATGTCCATGTATCTTAGAACCAAGGAGTAGAGGTGAAATGAAAGAATGTTTTGGTCATCTTCTAAAAGAAATCCTCAAATGAAAACTCCCAGAAATATTCTAGCCAAAATCCAGAGCTCCCAGGTCCAGGAGAAAATAGTACATGCAACCGGAAAGAAAGAACTGAAATAATGTGGAGCCCCACTCAGGATCACACAAGATTTACCGTATTTCACCACATAATTGTTGCCACTGCATCCACTGCATAATTGTCATACCCTGGTTTATTTTTTTCCGTCCAAAAATCGGCATAATCACATGGTATAATTCTGTTCATCAAAAGGTAACAGAGCAGCAGTGTATTCACCAGTGGCATATGGATGCACATTTATTATCTCTTGCACATTGAGAGACGTGAGCCTAGAATTCTTAACACACAGGCATTGTCAGTGAATTTCAGAAAGCCCCCTTGCATGGTTTGTTTAGAGTGCTGTAGGAGTAACGGTATTGTCACTCAACCCAATGAAGAGCTGTAGGCCCAAGGGGAGCAGGGGGTTGGCAAAGCTGCCATGAGTAAGTCACGTGATATGGTAAGACTTGCATCTTCCCAATTTTAATGCATATTCACGAGTATTCCATGCATCCTAATTTTACAGCAAAGACAGTTTGTAATAAATGATTTTTAAGTAATACTGGCACATTTTTTTTAAAAAAGCTTCACATAATGGTCAGTTGCATCCTACTTTTTTTTTGCAAAAAAAAATTGTCATAAAATCTGCGACAATCATGTAGTGAAATACGGTACATAGGATTGGAGGACTTGGAATATGATCTTCCAGAAGGCATGGGAGCTAGGATTCCAACCATAAATAGCTTACCCAGCAAAACTGAGTATAATCCTATAGGGGACAAAATGAGTAATTAATAAAACAGGATCTTCAAGCACTCCTGATGAAAAGAACGGAACTGAATAAAAAATTTGACATTCAAACAAAAGACTCAAGAGAAGTATGAAAATGTAAACATGAGTGAGAGATCATAACAATTTAACAAGTTTAAACTATTTACATTCCTATGTGGGAAAATGATACTTGTAACCCCTAAGAACATAATCATCATTATGGCAGTTAGAAGGAGTCTACTGAGGCAGAGGACAAAGCTTTGGGTCTATTATATTAGTGTGGTCACCAAAATAGAATGGAAGGGTGAGAAAAAAGGATAGACTGGGAGAAGGGGGAAGGGAGAGAAAGTTAACTCCTGTGGAAGAGGCTCCCAAGAAGAGTTTTTACAATGGAATGGAAAATATGGGGCATGGAGTGGGCAATACTTGACCTTACTCTTGTCTGAACTGGTTTAATGAGAGCAGTGTGTGTGAGGATGTGTGTGTGTGTGTGTGTGTATATACACACATACATGCACATGTGTGTGCACACACACACACAGTTGGGTATAGAAACTCATTTATTAATCCCAACAGTGAAGTAGGAGGGGAAGAGAAAGTGGTTGGGGTGTGATAAGAAGGAGGAATGTTTAAAGGAGGCAGTGGTCAGAAGAAAAACAGACTTTTATAGTGTTACTTCATGTTACTGTTATTTCATATGCAGGATAAAATAGAGAAGGATGAATAGAAGAATATAGGAGGAAATAGACAATTAACAATCCTAGCTGTGAATGTGAATGGATGACCTCACCCAGAAAATGGTAGAGGATAGGAGAATGGACTAGAGACCAGAATCCAACAATATGTTCTTTACAACAGAGATGGGAAACAAAGACACACACAGAGTTAAAATTAGGGGTTAGAGCTGAATCTGTTATGCTTCAACAAAAGTAAAACTGGCATGGGTAGCAGTCATCATCTTATAGACCCAATTAAACGTGATGTTCAGGGAAACAACATTTTGCTAAAAGGCACCATAGACAATGAACTAACATCAATACTGAACGTAGATGCATCAAATGACATAGCTTCCAAATTTTTAAAGGAAAGGTTAGATGCCTTATAGCAGGGAATAGGCAGTGAAGCTGTAACAGTGGGACCTCTCAATTTACCACCTGACAGACCTAGATACATTTAATTATCAAATAACCAAAAAAGAAGATAAAGAGATGAATAGAATTTCAGAAAAGTTAGATATATTAGGCTTCTGGACAATACTGAATGGCAATAGAAAGGAGTGTGCCTTTTTTTTTATCTGCTCTGCATGGTATCTTCAAAAAAAATAACCATGTATTTGGGCATAAAAGCCTCACAAAAACTGCAGAAAAACAAAAACCTTAAACATCCCTTTGGGGACATGATGCATTAAAATATATTTAATTAAGGGCTTTTGAAGCATAGATTAAAAATTAGTTGGAAACCAAATAATCGACTCCTAAAGAATGAATGGATCAAAGAAGTAATGATAGAAAGAATCAATAATTTCATTAATGAAAATGACAAAAATGGAATAACATACCAAAATTTGTGGGATGCAGACAAGAGAATATTTAAGGGCAAATGTAGAATTGTAAATGCTTATATCGATAAAAGGAGGAAAGAACAGATCAACATGAATTATATTAAAGTTGGTCTCAGCAGTTATTTAGCACCTCATCCTTTATTGACAATAATCAGAACAGCAGCAGCTGTCTTGCCAGATTAAGGCAGTGCAGTTAATTAATTTTTTCTTTAAAGTGCATATATATATGTGTGTGTATTGGATTTTCATCTCATCAAAGTAATATATTTTTCTCTTTTCTCATTGGCTGTGTTTCAGGACCTGGCTTTTACTAAAGAACAATAGAAATGTACTGATATAAATTGTTTCAAACAATATACTTTTTATAATTTCTTAAATTTATAAATTGTTAAGAACAATAGCAATGTGTTTATATAAATTATTTCAAAAATATACTTTTTATAATTTGTTAAATTTCCCATGACAGGGAAAAACACAGGTTTGTTTTCTTTTTCACTTATTTTTTCAATTTTAGTATATTAAATTTTATCTATGTATGAGCAATATACTTTTTTGAACAAACAAATTTTATCTTTTGGAGTTTTTGCATGTTTACTTTTTCAATAAATAGTGACCATTTATTAAAAATAGTGATACATACAGTAGCCTTAACCCTTCAAGACACTGCATTTGTTTTTTTTGTTTTAAGATATTTTTTCTTTTTATGAAAATTGGAATCAGACTAGGCACTTGATATTCACCATTCCTTGTAGGCTTTGTCATTCAGGACATATATTTTCAGAGGATCACTATTTTACTGATACAAATTATACTGTATTTTATATTGCACCTCATACCCTAAATACATTTTCCTCAGAAAAATTTGGCTTCCATGTATTTGTGATTCTTTATAAATTGAAACCCTGATCACAGAAAAATAGCAATTCCTTTAAGTTCCAACTAAAACCCCACATTCTATGGGAATACTTTCCCAATCCCTCTTAATTACAATGCCTTCCTTCCTTTAATTATTTCACACTTATCATGTATGTTGTTTCCTTTGTATAAATTTACTTGCATGACCACTCCTGCATTGGGTCGTGAGCTCTTTGAGGAAGGAACTGTCTTTTGCCTCTTTTTTGTGTCCCTAGCTCTTAGCACAGTTCCTGACACATAGTAAGTGCCTAATAAAGGTTTATCCATTGATTGATTGTTCTCAGGACCATCTGAGATCTCATAATCTATACTGGAAGAGCCTCCCAAGCTCTGATATGGTATGGGTTTATTACCAAAACTCATCCTGAAATTATATGTTCTAAGGGTTTTGCTGGCTCTGATAGCACTTGTCTTACCTGCCTTCCCAGCTCTAACACTGTCTCCTCTCTGGCTTCTCCCAGGCCTGATATAATGCATGGTCACATCCCACAGAGTCAGTCAATGTCTGTTCTGTGACTCTGACCACCTTCCACTTTCTGTGTCCTAAAGACCCTCCCAAGTTGAATAGTATAGGTTGGAAGGCTCTGTCTAGTTCAGTGTAAATTTGACCTAAGCTCAGAAATTCTTTATTAGTTATATATCTCCAACATCATATTTTCCAATCAATTAATATTATTTTATGTCAGCCCCCAGTTTTGATATTCACAGACTCACTGCCATCCCAGCCCTGAAATTCTGCATTCTCATCTCTATCCAGCCTATCATATATTCTCTTGAAATGTATCTCCTTGTCCATCAATCTTTGTTCTAAAGAATCTGCCAGCTTTGCCATTTCATGTTCAAATTCTGATCAATACAGTGACATTTAAGGCTTTTTTCCTATTCACTTTTCCAGTTTTATTATATTAAATTTCATGTCTATATAATATTACATATTATATAAATATACTGTATATTATATAAAGTTATGATAATACAATTATTTAAACCTTTTAAAATTGAACCTTTAAAAGGGGGTCCTTACAACCTTATTTATTTCAATAAACACTTTCTATTTATTACCCAATATAGGAGTATCAGCAGCAGACATACCAGATAAAGCCGGTGAGTGGAATTAGTTTTTTCTCAGGGTATTTTATTATTTCTGATTTTCATGCAACTAAGTTTCTATCAATTAACTTTTCCTCATTGGCTGTTTTGGGGGACATGATATATCAATTAGAATGTTAGCATGGGACTGATATAACTTATAATAAAAGCAGTTGCATATCATACCCTGAAAATAGTTATTATTTTGCAATTTTACCTATCCTTCCCCATAAATTGCGAAATTTGAACCCTGCAACAAAACTTGTTCCCTGCAATGATATTGTGTATTCTTGGAACTATCTCAGCTCTGATTATCTTCATTCTAACACCCCTATCACCTCTGACACTGTATGGTTTTAAGGACAAAGCTAGTCCTGAAAGTGTATGTTCTAAGGGCTTTTCTGGCTCTAATATTCCATCTCCCAAATGCCCTGCTAGGGGGACAGGTAGGTGGCACCAGGCCTGGAGTCAGGAAGAAGACCCAAGTTCAAATCTTACCTCAGACACTTCCTAGCTGAGTGACCTTGGGTAAGTCACTTAACCCTGTTTGCCTCAGTTCCTCATCTGTAAAATGAGCTGGAGAAGGAAATGGCAAAGTACTCCAGTATTACTTGCCAAGAAAACCCTAAAAGGCATCATGAGGAGTCAGACTCAATTGAAAAACAGCAACAGGTACCCTCCCAGTTATGACATCCTCTAGTTTGATAGCCCAAGGCAGTTCTGAAATTGTGTGTGCTGAGGCCTTTCCTGGCTCTCCTAGGCCTTCCTCTCTGTCCTCTGCCAGCTCTCCCCTGCTCTTCCCTCCAGCTTCTCCCAGGCCTGCCTTCCCTGGGCTCCTATCCCACTCAATCAGACAACTCCTGTTCTCAGCCTCGGAACATCTCCCACATTTGGTGTTTTTAAGGTCTCCTTCACACTTTGATAAGATTTGTTCTATATGCCCTGCTAAGGCAAATATTCTGGGTTTTAGTTGAAAATCCACTTCCACTATCCCGAGTGTGGACTGACCTCCCAGTGCAGAACTTTTCAATTACCAGATCTATCCAGCCCCCAATATGTTCTGGTGCAGTGCGTCTCCATGCTGGACATTCGAGGTTTTAAAGACTCACTTTTTATGTTCAAATTCTCCTCACTCTGGTGATATTCAAGGGTTATTTTTTCCTTTTTACGTATTGAATTAGTTTTCAACTGTTAAATGCTATGTGTTTATTAGCAATAGAAATATTTAAAATCACAAATGTTGCCCCTTTTATTATTTTTTGAGGGGGAAAGGCAGGGTAATTGGGGTTAAGTGACTTGCCCAAGGTCACACAGCTAGTGAGTGTGTCAAGTGTCTGAGGCTGGATTTGAACTCAGGTCCTCCTGACTCCAGGGCAAGTGCTCTACTCACTGTGCCACCTAGCTGCTCCTATTGCCTCTTTAGTATTGGTTCTTAGCATAATAAAAACTCACTAGTCATTTTTTTATTGGCAAGGTAGTAAGGGGCTAAGTTACTTGGCCAGGGTCATACAGCTATTAAGTGTGAAGTGTGTAATGCTGGATTTGAACTCAGGTCCTTCTGACTCCAGGGTGGGTACTCTATTCACTGTGCCACCTCACTTCCCGTCACAATTTCTAACAATAAAAATATTAATATCAGTCTCACCAGGTTCAGGGAATATATGGAATTAGTTTGGTTTTTCCCTGAGGGTTTATTTTTTCATATATTTAGCAAGGTAAGGTAATATATTTTTACTTTTTCTCATTGGGTGGGTTTCAAGATCTGACTTTTAAGTCAGAGACTCAGCATGGTCCTAGTAGCAAGTATGTTGAAACATAATTTGCTTGTCCTACACTCCATATACTTTGTGATTTTGTATGATATCAGAATCATCTGAGCTCTAACAACCTATGACCTAAGACCCTGAGCAGCTCTGACATTCTTGTTTTAGCGTTTAATCTAGTCCTGAAATTGCAGGTACTAAAACCTTTGTGAGCTCTGATATTCCTTCTTATAAATAAATGCTTTGCCAGCTCTGAAATTCCCTTCCCTGTTACTTATCGGGGGGGGCTGACATTCTGGGACCTCACATCCCATGGACAATTTCAATTCTCTGGCTCTGATCATTTCTCACTTTCTGTGATCTAAATCCCTCCCAATTTGATAATTTAGGTTAGAGAGTCTCATCCTGCTCAGGCTCCACCTGTTCTAAGTTGCCTCCAAGCTCAGACGTTCTATGCTGATGTCAATTTCCTATTCTGATACTCAGAACCTGGAATGCCATCCCAGCCTGAAATTCTCCATTCTAAGCTCTTTCCATCCACCTATATGATCTCTTCACAGGCACCTCCAAATTAGAAATTGTATTTTCTAAAGCCCCTGCCAGCACAGTTATTTCACATTCAAAAGCTTTTTATCCTCTGATATTCTTGGTATTTTTTCCTTTTCACTTCTTTAATCAGTTTTAATATATTAAATGCATTTTTTAGAAATACAGTTATTTAAAATCATAAATTGCTTTCCTTGTCAATCTTGTATAGTTACACTATTTCTCTATATAGTCCATTCATTCACTTTGATAATAATATGTAAAACAACCTTTCCTGTTGAAACCACTACCTTCTATTAAATTTTTGATAGTTACTTTTTTTTTACATTTTTTCATTTACATTTAGATTAAGCACGGCATATTCACAATTCCAGGTTGGGGGGAAGAGTGAGGGTGGCAGACTGAATGGTCACAACAGCCAAACCTCCCCCAAATCCTCCCGTACAAAGTGACCCCAGAAAACACTGAATAGATTTCTGAGTAGGAAAGCCAAGAAGAAGTCACAGTGAGTTCTTTTTTTCCAGCACAAGGCAGATGAGGAAGATAGAAGAGAAGCCTGCCAATTCTGGAGTCTAGGTTGCTCTTGGCATGGCGGATGTGGCACCTGAGGGTGCTGTTGGGCAGGCAGCAGCAGTGTGGCGTAGTGGTGGTGGTGGCAGCAGCGGCACCAGTGCCCAGGTTGGAAAGGGGACTGCTAAATAGATTCCTTTTCAAGTACTGGGCACAGGGTCAGGTGCCATTTGTTAACTCTGTCACTCATTACACAGTGCTGAGTTGCAGTTCCAAGGTGAAGAGTGGTGGTGGTCATGAAGAAGCAGGTGCCCTACCTGAGTAAGGGCCAGAGCCCCTGTCATAAGGACACTGACCAGACCTCTAACTGGATCACATGACTTTGGAGGCACAGGCTCCTAGATCTTGTGAATGCAGAAGAACATAATAGACAGAAATTCAGGCCAGTTGTAGGCTAGTAAAATGAGCAAACAAAAAGAGAACCTGACCATACAAAGCTACTATGATGACAGGGAAGTTCAGGGCATAAACTCAGAAGAAGACAATGTTTTGGAAACAAGAGTGATGTAAGAAAAATTGGGAAAATAATTGAAAGATGAGCAAAAAATTATGAAAAGAGCATTGAGTTTAGAAAAAAAGAGTCTTAAAAATACTGAAGAAAATAATTCTTTATAAATCTGAATTGGCCTAATGGTAAAAATGCATAAAACCTTAATGAAGAAAATAACTCCTCAAATATTAGAATTGGACAGTTGGGAACTAAGGACACCATGTGACATAAAAAATAGTAAAAAAAATTGATAAGAGTGGAAAAAATAGGAGGAAATACTTATTATCTCATAGAAAAAGCAACTTACCTGGAAAACAGATCAGAGACAATTCAAGAATCACTGGACTACACCTAAAATCCATGATATTAAAACAGTCTTGACATCCTATTTCAAAAAATCCTAAAGGAAAAAATGTCCAGGTATCTCAGAACCAAAAAGCAGAGGTGAAATTGAAAGAATCTTTTGGTTGCCTTCTTAAAGAAATCCTCAAATGAGAACTCCCAGAAATATTCTAAGCAAAATCCAGAGCTCCCAGGTCTAGGACAAAATATTTCAAGCAATGAGAAAGAAAGAATTCAAATTCTAATTGAGTCACAGTCAGTATCACACAAGATTTATATATGACTGTAGGGCTTGAAATGTGATTTTCCAGAAAGCCTAGGAGGCAGGATTGCAACCATAGGTAACCTACCCCACAAAATGCAGTATAATCCTCCAGGGGATAAAATGGATACTAATGATATAGGGGATCCTCAAACATTCCTGATAACCAGTACTGATTAGAAAGCTGGACATTCAAACACAAGACTCAAGGGAAGTATAAACATGTAAACATGAATGAGAGATCATAACAATTTAACAAGGTTATACTGTTTACATTCCCTTTTGGGAAGATGATATATGTGTCGCCTAAGAACATAATCATCACTAAGGCAGTTAGATGTAGTCTACTAAAGCAGAGGGCATTGGTGTGGGTCTATTATGTTAGTGTGGTCTCTAAGAAAAAATGGAAGGGTAAGAAGAAAGGATGCACTGGGAGAAGGGGAAAAGGACAGAAAGAATGAGGAAAGTTAATTCCTGTAAAAGTGGCTTTCAAGAAGAGTTTTTGCAATAGAAGGAAAAATAGGGGAGTAGGGAGGGGGCAATATTTGACCCTCACTTTCATCTGAACTAGTTCCATGAGAGAAGAGTATGTGTGTGTGTGTGTACATGTATGTATGTATGCACACAAATGCACAGAGTTGGGTATAGAAATTCATCTATACTTCATAACAGGGAAGTAGAATGAGAAGGGGCTAAGAGAAAGGGGTAGTGGGTATGATAAGAGGGAGGGGCAATCAAGGGAGGCAATGGTCAGAAGCAAAACAAACTTTCGTACTGTTATTTCATATTACTGTTAATATTCAGGATAAAAATGAGAAGGATAAATAGAAGAGAATAGGATGGAGAGAAATACACAATTAGCCATCCTAACTCTGAATGTGAATGGATGAAGTCACCCACAAAATGGTAAAGGATAGGAGAATGGATTAGAAACTAGAATCCAACAATACATTGTTTACGAGAGAGAGAGAGAGATGAAATAAAGACACACACAGAGTTAAAATAAAGGGTTGAAGCAGAGTCTATTATGCTTCAGCAGAAGTAAAACCGGCAGGGGTAGCAATCATCATCTCAGATAAAGGAAAAGGACAAATAGACCTAATTAAAAAAGATGTTCAAGGAATCTATATTTTGCCTAAAGGCATGATAGACCAGGAAACAACAATATCAATACTGAACATATATGCATCGAATGGCATAGCTTCCAAATTCTTGAAGGAAATCATAGGTAAAGCTGTAATAGCTGTAATGGTGAGGCCTCTTAGTTTACCCCTTGACAGACATAGATAAATCTAATCATAAAATAACCAAGAAAGAAGATATGGAGATGAATAGAATTTTAGAAAAGTTAGATATATTAGACTTCTGGACAATACTGAATGGCCATAAAATGAGTATACCTTTTGTCTCAGCTCTACATGGTACCTTCGGAAGAATTGACTATGCATTTGGACATAAAAGCCTCATAAAAAATTCAGAAAAGAAAAAAATCTTAAATTTGCCTTTTTTGAACCATAATGCCATGAAAATTAATTTAATAAAAGGCTTTTGAAGTATAGATTAAAAATTAGTCAGATACCAAATTATCTACTTCTAAAGAATGAATGGTTCAAAGAAGTAATGATAGAAAGAATCAATAATTTCATTAAAGGAAATGACAAAAATGAGATAACACACCAAAATTTGTGGGATGCAGGCAAAGCAATACTTAAGGGAAAATATACAACTGTAAATGCTTATATCGATAAAAGGAGGAAAGAACAGATCAACAAATTGTATTCATGAATTATATTAAATTACATGTTGGTCTTAGCAGTTATTTAAAATCACGAATGGCGTTCTGTTCAAAAGTAGGTTCTTAACAGCTTATTTCTTAAAACAACACACACCTCATCATTTATATACAATAATCAGAACATCAGCAGCTGTCTTGCCAGATGAAGGCAATGCAGGGAATTATTTTTTTCTTTGGGTACACACATACACACACACACACACACAGACACACTCTGGATTTTCATCTCACCAAGTAATGCATTTTTCTCTTTCCTCATTGGCTCTTTTTTAGGACTTGGCTTTTACTAAGAGCAAGAATTGCATGGTGCTGATATAAATTAGTTCAAAAATATACTTTTTATTGTTTGTTAAATTTACCTGTCTCTCCCCATAAGAGGGACAAAGTACTTCCAGGCTGGTTTTTCTTCTTCACTTATTTCTTAATTTTAGTATATTAAATTATATCTACATATAAGCAGTACACTTTTTTGAGCCTGCAAATTGCATCTTTTAAATTTTGGGGGGTACTTACTTTTTCAATGAATAGTGACTATAAAAAATCATAGTGATACCTATGGCAGCATTGACTGTTCCAGGCACTGCATGCATTTTCTTTGTTTTCAGATATTTTTTCTTAAAAAAAAAAACATTGGAACTAGAATACGGACTTGATGTTCACCATTCCTCAATGACTTTGTCATTCAAGACATAAATTTTCAAAGGATCATGATTTTACTGGTACAAATTATACTATATTTTATGTTGCATCTCATACCCTAAAAACATTTTTTCGAAAATTGTGGTTTCCACGTTTGTCATTCTTTATAAATTGAAACTCTGAGCACAGAAATAAAACTTATTCCCAGCATTGATACTGTATTTTTTCGGTAAATGTTGCTGATTCATTAAGAGTTATATTGATGTCTACAGCAGCTTTAAACTTTCAAAGTCATTCATGCAGTTAGTGTATTGTTGATTATTTTTTCCTTTTCTTTTCCTTTTTCAAAAAAAATTGGAACCAGATTAGGCACTGTGTGTTCACCTTTCCTCTGTGGCTGTGTAATACGAGACCTGGCTTTTAATTCAGAGGATCACTATGGTGCTGATACAAATTATACTGAAATGTATGGTACATCTCATATCCTACATATACATTATTTTTCTTTTGGAAATTTGTCTGTCTTTCCTCATAAGTTAGAATTCTGAGCACAGAAACAGAACTCATTTCCAGAAGCATTAATGTGTGTTCCTATTACCCCCAGAATCAAATATAAAATGCTCTGTTTGGCATTCAGAGACAGTCATGAGCTAGCCCCTCCTACCTTTCCAGTCTTCTTAAACCTTTTTCACTGACACATACTCTTCAGTCCTGCAACACTGGCCGCCTGGCTGTTCCATGACACTCCATCCCTTGGCTCTAGGCGTTTTCTCTGGCTGTCCCTCATGCCTGGAATACCCTCCTTCATCTGCACTGAGTACTGACCTCTCTGCTTCCTTTAAGTTCCAAGGAAAACCTATATTCTATATGAATATTTCCCTAATCCCTGTTAATTCCAGTGCCTACCTTCCTTAAATTATTTCACATTTATCCTGTATGCTGTTTGCTTTGTATATATTTACTTGCATGTTGTGTCTTGGATTGAGTTGTGAGCTCTTTGAGGCAAGAACTATTTTTTGCCCCTTTTTTGTATCCCTAGCTCTTAGCACAGTGCCTGACACATAGTAAGTGCCTAATAAAGGTTGATCCATTGATTGATTGTTCTCAGGACCATCTGAGATCTCATAACCTACACTGGAAGAGCCTTTCAAGCTCTGATATGGTATAGGTTTGTGACCAAAACTCATCCTGAAATTATATGTTCTAAGGGTTTTGCTAGCTCTGATATCTCTTGTCCTACCTGTCTTCCCAGCTCTAATACTCTTTCATCTCTGGCCTCTTCCAGGCCTGATAAAATGCATGTTTGCATCCCACAGAGTCAGTGAATGTCTGTTCTCTGACTCTGACCACCTTCCACTTTCTGTGTCCTAAAGTCTCTCCCAAATTTGATATTCAATGTTGGAGGGCTCTGTCTAGTTCAGCCTAAATTTCCCCTAAGCTCAGACATTGTTTATTAGATCTATATCTCCAATCTCATATTTTGGCTTCTATGTCAACTCCTAGTTTTGATATTCACAGACTCACTGCCATCCCAGTCCTGAAATTTTCCCTTCTCAGCTCTATGCAATGTATTCTCTTGAAAGCTACCTACCTCCAAGTCAGACATTACAATTTGTAAAGACCATCCCAGCCCTGTCATTTTATGGTCTAAATCTTTTCCCTTAATTCTAGAGGGTTTTTTTCCTACTCACTTATTTAATCAGTTTTAATATATTAATTGCATACATTTATTAGAAATACAGTTATTTAAAACCAGAAACTGCTTCCCATGTCAATCATGTTTACTTAATTTTTTTCTATAAACAATAATATGTAAAGCAGCCTTTCCTGTTGAAACCACTACATGATTACATTTTTAACAGTTATTTTTTTACATTTTTTCATTTACATTCAGATTAGGCATGGTATATTCACAATTCCATGTTGGGGAGGGCAGAGTGAGGGTGGCAGATTGAAAAGTTATAACTGCCACACTACCCTTAAAACCTCCCTTATAAAGTGACCTCAGAAAAGATTTCTGAGTAGGGGAACCAAGAAAAAGTCACAATGCATCCTTTTTCCAGCACAAGGCAGATGAGGAAGATGGAAGAGAGGCCAACTCTGGAGTGCAGATTGCTCTTGGCACGGCCGATGTGGCACCTGGGGGTGCTGTTGGGCAGGCAGCAGCAGTGTGGCGTAGTGGTGGTGGTGGCAGCAGCGGCACCAGTGCCCAGGGATAGAAAGGAGACTGCCAACTAGATCCCCTTTCAAGCTCTGGGCGCAGGATCAGGTGCCATTTTTTAGCTCTGTCACTCATTACACAGCGCTGAGTTGCAGTTCCAAGGTGGAGTAGAGTGGTTGTAGTCATGAAGAAGCAGGTGCCCTACCTGAGTAAGGATCAGAGCTCAAGTCGTAAGTACAGTGACAATGACAGACTTTTAACTGGATCACATGATTTTGGAGGCACCAAAAATCTACAGACCCCTAGATGTACTTGTGAAAGCAGAAGGACATAATAGACAGAAATTTAGTTCAGTTATTCCGTCCAGAGGAGAGCACAGCCCAACTCTAACGTAAAATCCAAAGTGAAGATGTAGGTTAGAGAAATGAGCAAACAAAAAAAGAACCTGGCCATACAAAGCTACTATAGTGACAGGGAAGCTCAGCGGATAAACTCAGAAGAAGACAATGTCTTGAAAACAAGAGTGATAAAAGAAAAATTGGGAAAATTATTGAAAGATGAATAAAAATTCATGAAAAGAGAATTAACAGTTTAGAAAAAGATTCCCCAAAACACCGAAGAAAGTTCCTTAGAACTCAAAATTGGCCTAATGGTAGAAAAGTACATAACCTTAATGAAGAAAATAACTCCTTAAAAATTGGAAATGGACAAATGGGAACTAATGATTCCATGAGACAACAAAAAACAAAGCAAAACAAAGAGAAAGATTGAAAAATACGTGAAAATATTTAATCTCATAGAAAAAGCAACTTCCCTGGAAAACAGTTCAGGGAGAGATAAATCAAGAATCAATGGACTACCTGAAAGCCACTATTTAAAATGAGCCTTCACATCCTTTTACAAAAAATCCTAAAAGAAAAATGTCCAGGTATTGTAGAACCAAAGAGCAGAGGTGAAATTGAAAGAATCTCTTGGTCATCTTCTTAAAGAAATCTTCAAATGAGAACTCTCAGAAATATTCTAGCCAAAGTCCAGAGCTCCCAGTTCAAGGAGAACATATTTAAAGGAACTGGAAAGAGAGAATTCAAATACTGTGGAGCTACAGACAGAATCACACAAGATTTACCATCTACCATTATATAGGATTGGAGGGCTTGGAATATGATTTTCTAGAAAGTATGAGCTAGGATTGCAACCACAGATAACCTACCCAGCAAAACTGTGTATAATCCTGCCGAGGAAAAAAATGGTTTCTTAATGAAATAGAGGACTTTCTACCATGCCTGATGAAAAAACCAGAGCCGAATAGAAAGTCTGATATTCAAACATAAGACTCAAAAGAAATATAAATATGTAAACATGAGTGAGAGATCATAACAATTTAACAAGGTTAAACCATTTACATTTCCATGTGGGAAGATAATACATGCAACCCCTAAGAAAATAATCATCATTATGCCAGTTAGAAGGAGTCTACTTAGGCAGAGGGCATGGGTGTGGGTTTATTATTTTAGGATGATTTTTAAGGAAGAATGGAAGGGTGAGAAAAAAGGATGCATTGGGAGTAGGGGGAAGGGAGAGAAGGAGTGGGGAAAGTTAACTCCCATAAAAGAGGCTCTAAAGAAGAGTTTTTACAATGGAAGGAAAAATATGGGGCAAGGAGTGGGCAATATTTGACCCTCACTTTCATCTGAACTGGTTCAATGAGTACTGGTACTCAGTGAGAGTATATATACACACACAGTTGGGTATAGAAATTCATCTATACTCCCTAACAGGGAAGTAGGAGTGGAAGGGGCTAAGAGAAAGATGTATGGGGTATGGTAAGAGGGAAGGGAGATTAAGGGAGACTTTTGCACTGTTACTTCTTGTTACTGTTAGTTTGTATTCAGGATAAGAAAAGAGAAAGATAAATAGAACAGGATGGAGGGAAATACACAATTAGCAATCTGAACTGTGAATGTGAATGGAGGAATTCACCTATAAAATGGTAGAGGATAGGAGAATGGATTAGAAACCAGAATCCAACAATGTGTTGTTTACAAGAGAGAGATGAAATAAAGATACACACAGAGTTAAAATAAGGGGTTGGAGCAGAATCTGTTATGCTTCCACAGAAATAAAACAGGCAGGGGTAGCAGTCATCATCTCAGACAAAGGAAAAGTACAAATAGACTTACTTAAAAGAGATGTTCAGGGAAGCTACATTTTGTTTAAAGACCCCATAGACAAGGAATTAATATCAATACTGAACATATATACATAAAACGGCATAGCATCCAAATTCTTGAAGGAAAAGTTAAATGCCTTATAGCAGGAAATAGGCAGTAAAGCTGGAATAATGGGGCCTCTCAATTTATCCCCGATAGACCTAGATAAATCTAATCATAAAATAATTAAGAATGAAGTTAAGGAGATGAATAGAATCTTAGAAAAGTTAGATATGCTAGGCCCTGGAGAATACTTAATGGCAATAGAAAGGAGTAAACTTTTTTTTTTTAGCTCTGCATGGTACCTTCACAAAAATTGACTATGCATTTGTGCATAAAAGCCTCACAAACAAATGCAGAAAAGCAAAAATACTAAATGCACCCTTTTTGGACCATAATACAATGAAAATTACATTTGATTAACGGCTTTTGAAGCATAGGTTAAAATTAGTTGGAAACCAAATAATTTACTCCTAAAGACTGAATGGGTCAAAGAAGTAGTTATAGAAAAAAATAAATAATTTCATTAAAGGAAATGACAAAAATGAGATAACATACCAAGGTTTGTGGGATGCAGACAAAGCAGTACTTAAGGGCAAAGATACAACTGTAAATGCTTAGATCAATGAAAGGAAGAAAGAACAGACCAACAAATTGTATTCATGAAGTATATTAAATTACATATAGGCCTTAGCAGTTATTTGAAATCACAAATCGTATACTGTTTATAAGTAGGTTCTTAACAGCTTATTTGTTTAAAAAAAGCATCACATCACTTATTTACAATAATCACATCAGCAGCTATCTTGCCAGATTAAGGCAGTACAGGGAATTATTATTTTAGGGTGTGTGTATACACACACATACACATTTTTGATTTTCATCTCACCAAAATAACACATTTTTCTCTCTTCTCATCAGCTGTGTTTCAAGATGTGGCATTTACTAAAGAGCATTAGCATTGTGCTGATATTAATTATTTCAAAAAATATGATGCATACATATTAAATTACATCTGTGCATGAGTAGTACACTTTTTTGAGCACACAAATTGTATCTTTTGAATTTTTTGTTTTCTTTTTCAATAGTGACCATTTATTAAAATTAATAGTGATACCTTCAGCAGCCTTAAACCTTCAGGACACATCCTGCACTCTCTTTGTTTTTAGATATTTTTCTGTTTTAACAAAATTGGAACCAGATTAGGCATTTCATGTTCACCATTCCTCATTGACTTTGTCTTTCAGCACATAAGTTTCATAGGATCACCATTTCACTGATACAAATTATACTGTATTTTATGTTGCATCTCATATCCTAAATATATATATTTTTAAAATTGTGGCTTCCATGTATTTATCCCTCTTGGCTTAGAGTGAATCTAAATAGTAACTGTTTCTCTTTTGGTCACCAACCCTGAGGGTCTTCCCTTTCCAGTTTAATTTTTTTTTTTATTAAAGGGGCCATCCCTTGACTCACTTCTTAAAGAGGCCTATTCACTGAATGGGAGCTGCCTCACTCAAAGTGAAAACCTGGAAAGACCTTGGCTTAAAAGGGTCAAGATCTCCCACTGTATCCTGGGCCATCCCAGTCATCCTGATCCATATCTGGCCACTGGACCCAGATGGCTCTGGAGGAGAAGGTGAGGCTGGTAACTTTGCAGAGCCCTCCCTCACTCAGATCAAAGTCAATTGCAAGTCATGTCATCATCTCCCTGATGTCATGGTCCTCTTTGAGAATAAAGGACAAACCACGACAACCACAATTGGACCTTCTTTATAAACTCTGAGCATAGCAACAAAACTCATTCCCAGCAATGACACTTATTTGCATCTCATACACTAAACATACATTCTTTTTGTTTTGTAAATTTATCTTTCTTCATAAGTTAGAATTCTAAGCACTGAAATAAAACTCATTACCAGCAAGGTTAAGGTGTTTTCCTATTGTCCCCAGGATCAAATACAAAATATTCTGTTTTGTATTCAGAGCCCTTCACAAGCTAGCCCCTTCCTACCTTTCCAGTCTTCTTATACCTCTATCTCTGACCTGTACTCTTTAATCATGTAACACTGGCCTCCTGGCTGTTGCATGGACTTGATTCTCTATTTTCTGACTCCAGGTACTTTCCCCGATTGGCCCCCATGCCTGGAGTGTTCTCCTTCCTTTGCCCTGACTACTGATCTCCTTTTCTCATTTAAGTTCCAATTAAAATCCCAACTTCTAGAGGAAGTTTTCCTCTTAATTCCAGTGTCTTCCTTTTGTTAATTATTTCATGTGTATCAGGTATGTTGTTTGCTTTGTATATATTTGCTTACATGTCTCCCTCATTAGGTTGTAATCTCTTTGAGGGGAAGGTCTGTCTTTTGCCTCTTTTTGTATCACCAGCACTTTGCACAGTGCCTGGCCTATAGTAGGCACTTAATTAAGCTTTCTTGATTGACTGTTCTCAGGACCATCTAAGGCCTGATAATCTGTATTTGAGGAGTCTTCCCAGCTCTGACATGGTGTGCTTTTATGGCCAAAACTAGTCCTCAAATTGTGTGCTCCAAAGGCTTTGCTAGCTCTGATGCTAACCCTAGATTTGCCTTCTCTCTAACATTCTCTTCTCTCTGGCTTCTCCCAGGTCTGATATACCGTATGCTCACATCTCACCAAATTAGACAATTTCTCTTCTCTCACTCTGACCACCTTCCATTTTCTGTGTCACTAAGTCTCTCCCAAGTTTGGTATTCTAGATGAGAGGGCTCCCTCTAGCTCAGGCCTCATTTATTCTAAATGTTCTCTAAGCTCAGATATCCTCTATTGGACATAGCTTCTCAAGTCTCATATTATGGATACTATATCAACTTCTAGTTCTGATATTCAGAGCCGGGACTGCCATCTCAGCCCTGAAAATCTCCATTCTAACTTCTATGCATCCTCCAGTATATTCACTTGGCTGGCACATCCAAGTCAGATAGTCTAATTTCTAAAGACCTGTCATTTTATGGTCTAAGTCTCTTACCTCACACTAGAGGGTTTTTTTCCATTTAATTCATTTAATTAGTTTAGCATGTTATATGACATAAGTATTTTAGCAATATGATTAGATCACAAATTGTTTCCCTTTTTAATCCAGTATATTTATCTTATTTTCCCCATTATTACATGAATAATATTACATGTACAATATTTTTCAATTGTTACATGAACTATATATATGTATATACATACATATACATATATATATACATATATATAATAGCCTTGAAAGCACCACCTGCTTTTAATGTTTTGTCAGGTTTTTGTTCCTCACATTATTTTTCCTTTTAAGCCAGATTAGGCACTGTATATTCAAATTTCTCCTTTGGCTGTATGATTCAGAGCATCACCATTTTGCTTAACATTTATGTTGCATTTCATACCCAAAATATAATTTTTAATGTTTAAAAAGTTTAACTTTCTTTCCTCATAATTTAGACCTTTGAGAATAGAAGCAATTGTTTGTTCTCAGGACCATCTGAGGTCTGATAGTCTGTATTTGAAATAGCCATGATATTGTGCATTCTCAGAGTCATAGGAGCTCTGATAACTGATGTTTTAAGAGCCTTCCTACCTTTGACAGTACTAGCCAAAACTAGTACTGAAACTGTATTTTCTAAAGGCTTTGATAGCTCTGTTATCACTTGATCTTATCTACCTTGCCACCTCTGACATCCCCTTCTCTGTGGCTTCTCCTGGGCCTGAATTCTATGTGCTCACATACCCACGGATTCAGACAATTTCTCTTCTATAACTCTGATCACCATCTATTCTGTCATTCCCTTAAAGCTCTGTGGGTTCTCCTGGGCCTCACATTCTGTTCTTCCAGATCTGTGGAATGATACAGTATCACTTCTCTTGCTCTGACCATCTCTCTCTTTCTGCGATCCAAAGGCCCTTCCAAATTTGATACTCTATATTGGAGGGCTTCATTAAGCTCAGATCCCATTGATTCTAAATTGCCTCCAAGCTCAGATATTCTGTCAGACATACTCTATCAAATCTCGTGTTCTGGATTTTTTGTCATCTCCCAGTTCTGACATCCATTGCCTTTACTGATGTCCCAGGCCTGAGATTCTCCATTCTAAGCTCTATCCCTCCTCCACTATGTTCTCATAAAAGGCACCTCCAAGTAAGACATCGTATTTTCCAAAGACCCTCTCAGCTCTAACATTCAGTGGTCAACATCTGCTCCCTCCTCCCATATCCTAGGGTTTATTTTGCCTTTTCGCTTGCTAAACTGCTTTTAGTATGTTAAATCACATCTGTCTGTTAGCCATATTTATTATCACACGTTGTTTCCCGTGTGAATTCTGTGTACTTACCTTATTTGTAAAATAAATACAGTCCATTCATCAACAGCAATAGTTAATATCTACAGCAGCCTTTCCTCCTTGAAAACAATGTTAGTTTTCTTTTTTTTCACAGTTTTCCTTTTAATCCAGATTAGGCACTGTATCTATCCCGATTTTCTCTTTGGTTGTGTGATTCAGGACGCAAGCTTGCATTCAAAGGATCACCATTGTGCTCTTAGATAGCATATTGATCTATATGTTGCATTTCGTATCAGAAATATACCTTTTCATGTTTTTAAAATTAAATTTCCCCCATAATTTGGACCCACAAGCACAAAAAAAGATTCCTTCATAGCAATGATATTGTGTGTTGCTAAAGTGTGTCACACTTTTTCCCCATGTGAGTTCTGGGTACTTATCTTATTTTTTCTCAATAATTAAGACCCATTCATTAATATCAGTGGTCACATAATGGTCTAGGGCTTTCCTGGCTCTGGTATCACGTTACCTAATTGCTTTCCCAGCTCTGACACTCTCTTCCCTATGATTCCTCCCAAGCCATACGGTTTCTCTGCTCACATCCCATGGAATCAGACAGTTTCCCTTCTCTGGTTCTGGCCATCTCTCACTTTGTATATTTTAAAATCTCTCCTATGTTTGATATTCTAGGTTGGAGATATTCTATTCCAGCTTAGGCCCCAATGATCCTAAGCTGCCTCCACACTCAGACATTCTATGTTATACATACCCTCTCAAGTCTCATATTCTAGCTTCCGTTTCACCTTCCACTTCTGATATTCAGAGACTGGACTGTCGTCTCAGCCCTGAAAATCTCCATTCTGTGTTCTATTGGCCCCTAATACATTCTCTTCAAAGCCACCTCCAGGTCAGACATCCTAGTTTCTAAAGACACTCCCATTTTCATATTTATTTATTATTCAAGAGCCTTTCTGTCCTCTGATAGTTTAGGTCCCGTCCCCCCTCCCCGGTGGTGTAGGTTTATTAGCATATAACAATTATTTAAAATCAAAACTGTTTTCATTGAATATCCCGTGTACTTTATTTTCTTTATAAATATGGCCCCTTCATTAACAATAATACTAATATGTACAGCAGCCTTTCCCCCTTGAAAACTGCATGTAATTACTTTTTTGTCAGTTTTTTTTTTTAACTTTTAATCCAGACTGAGTGTGGTATATTCAGACTTTCACTTTGGCTATGTGATTCTGAACATGATTTTACATTGAGAGGATCATCATTGTGCTTATAAATATTGTATTGAAATATGTTGCTTTCAACATCATAAATGTACTTTTTTAATGTTTGTGAGATTTAATTTTCTTTCTCTGTAACTGAGAATCCAGAGCACATAAAAAAGAGTCCTTCCCAGCACTGAAATTGTCTGTTCTCAGTTCCATCTGAGCTCTGAAAATCTTCAGTCTTAGATACTATCTAGCTCTGACACTGCATTATTATAATAGCCCAAGTTAGTCCTGAAATTTTATGTTTTTCTAGCTCTGCTATCCTTCCCTCCAGGTGCCCTGCCTACTCTGATATTCTCTTCTCGGTGGATTCTTCCAGGTCCTCCCTTCCAATTGCTCACGTCCCATGGACTCAGAAACTTTCTGTTCCCTGGCTCTGACTACCCCCCACTTTATGTGAGGTCCCTCCTCTCTCCCTAGATCTCTCCTACATTTGATGTTGCCGATTGCAGGATCCCATCCATCTCAGGCCTTCTTGATTATAAGATGCCTCCAAGCCCATTCCTGCTATGTTCTACGTTGTCTCTGCTTCTGAGGCCCTCCCACCTCTGACACTGAGGCTTTATGGTCAAATCTATCTCCCTGACATTGTATCTTCCAAAGTCTTTGTTCCTATCTCTAATATTCCTTCTTCTAAGTGCCCTGCCAGCTTCTCCCATACCTGACATTCTGAATGCTCACATCCCATGGAGTCAGACAGTTTCTGTTCTCTGCCTCTCAACATTTCCCCTCATGCTGTTCTTTTAAAGTCTCTCACACCTTTGTTATCATGGGTTGGAGCACCTCATCCATGGGCACTCAGGACCTTAATTTGCCTCCAAGCTCAGAGGTTCTTTGTTCTACCTGTCCCTGCCCAAGTCTGATATTCTAGCTTCTATTTGAAAAGCCATTTCCAACATCCTGGGTTTGGACTGCTGTCCCAGTGCAGAAATTCTAAATTCTAAGCTCTAGCCAATCTCCAAGATAATTGAAATGCATCTCCAACTCAGACAACCTATTCCAAGCTCTGTCCTTTCAGGTTCGAAATCCCTTCACTAGAGTATTATTCAAGGAAGTTTTTTTTTCCTTTTCAATTACTTATTCAGTCTTAATATATTAAATGACATATATATGTGTGTACACACACACACACACACACACACGCAGATGCACACATGCGCGCGCGCGCACACACACACACACACATATACACAGTTGTTTTTATTGCTATTCAGTCTTTCAGTCAAGTCCAACTCAGTAACCCCATGGACCATAACACACTAGGCCCTTCTATCCTCCACTATCTCCAGAAGTCTGTCCAAATTCACGTTCTTTGCTTCCATGACACTCTCTATTCATCTCATCCTCTGCCGTCCCTTTCTCCTTTTGCCTTCAATCTTTCCCAACATCAGGGTCTTTTCCAATGAGTCCTGGCTTCTCTTTATGCAGCCAAAGTATTTAAGCTTCAGTATTTGTTCTTGCAAAGAATAGTCTGAATTAATTGCTTTAAGTATTGCCTGATTTGATCTCCTTGCTGTCCAAAGGACTCTCAAAAGTCTTCTCCAGTACCACGATTCAAAAGTATCAATTCTGCAGTGCTCAGCTTTCCTTATAGTTCAACTCTCACAGTCATAGATTACTACTGGAAAAACCATAGCTTTGACTGTACAGACCTTTGTCAGTAAGGTGATGTCTTTGCTTTTTAGTATACTGTCCAGATTTACCATAGCTTTCCTTTCAAGGAGCAAGTATCTTTTAGTGTCATGGCTGCAGTCACTGTCTGGAGTGATCTTTGAACCCAAGAATATAAAATCTATCACTGCTTCCACTTCTTCATCATTTGCCAGGGAGTGATGGGGCCAGTTGTCATGATCTTAGTTTTTTATGTTAAGCTTCAAGCCAGCTTTTAAGTTCTTTTCTTCTTAATTTTTCTTCACTTTTTGTGATCAGAGTGATATCATCTGCATACCTGATACTGTTAATATTTCTCCTGACAACCTTATTCCAGCTTTGGATTTGTCCAGCCTGGCATTTTGCATGAGGGACTCTGCATATAAGTTAAATAAATAAGGTGATGATATACAGCCTTGTTGCATTCCTCTTCCAATCTTAAACCAATCAGTTGTACCATGTTTGGTTTGTACTGTTGCTTCTTGGCACATATACAGGTTTCTCAGGAGACAGGTAAGATGATCTGGTACTTCCATCACTTTGAGGACTTGCCACATTTTGTTGTGATCCACACAGTCAAAGGCTTTAGTGTAGTCAATGGAGCAGAAGTAGATGTTTTTCTGGAGCTCCCATGCTTTCTTCATAGTCCAGTGAATGTTGTCAGTTTGGTCTCTGCCTCTTCAAAAACCACCTTGCCCTTCTGGTAATTCTTGGTTCACATATTACTGAAGCTTGAAGAACCTTAAGGGTAAACTTGCTGGTGTGTGAGATCAGCTCAATTGTTTGGCAATTTGAAAATTCTTTGGCATTGCCCTTCTTTAGGATTAGGATGTGAACTGATCTTTTCCAGTCCAGTGGCCACTGTTGAGTGTTCCAAATTTGCTGGCGTATGAAGTGCAGCACTTTAGCAGCATCATCTTTTAGGATTATAAATAGCTCAGCTGGATTTCCATCACCTCCACGAGCCTTATTGTTAGCAGTGCTTCCTAAAGTCCACTTGACTTCATTCCCCAGGATGTCTGACTCTAGGTCAGTAACCACACCATCGTGATTGTTGGTGTTGGTAAGATCTTTCTTGTATAGTTCTATATATTCTTGCCACCTCTTCTTAATCTCTTCTACTTCTGTTAAGCCCCTACCATTTTTGTCTTTTATCATACCCATTTTTGCATGAAATGTTCCATTGTTATCTCTAATTTTCTTGAGCTCTCTTGTATTTTCCATTCTATTGTTTTCTTCTAATTCCTTGCATTGCTTATTTCAGAAAACCTCATCTCTCCTTGCTGTTTTCTGGAATTCTGCATTCAGTTGGTTCTATCTTTTCTTTTCTCCTTTCCCTTTCCTTCTTCTCTCAGTTATTTGTAAGGCCTCATCAGACAGCCATTTTGCTTTCTTGATCTTTTTCTTTGGGCTGTTTTTTGTTGCTTCTTCCTTTACAATATTACAAACCTCTGTCCATGGTTCTTCAGGCACTCTATCTACCAGATCTAATCCCTTAAATTTATTCATCATCTCAACTTCATATTCATAAGGGAAGTTCTCTAGATCATACCCATATGGTCTGATGGTTTTCCCTAGCTCCTTCAATTTAAGTTGGAATTTTCTAAGAAGAAACTCATGATCTGAGCCACAGTCAGCTCCAGGTCTTGTTTTAACTGACTGTATAGAGCTTCTCCACCTTTGGGTGCAAAGTATATAATCGATCTGATTTCAATATTGACCATCTGGTGATGTGCATGTGTAGAATCACCTTTTATACTGTTGAAAAAGAGTGTTTGCTGTGGCCAGTGAGTTGTCTTGATAAAACTCTAATAGCGTCTGCCCTGCTTCATTATGTACTCCAAGGCCGAACTTGCCTGTTACTCCAATTATCTTTTGATTTCCTACTTTAGGATTCCAATCCCCTATGATCAATATGACATCCTTTTTGGTGTTATTTCTAGAAAATGCTGTAGCTCTTCATAGAACTGACCAGCTGTGGCCTCTTCATCATCAGTGGTTGGAGCATAGACTTGTATTACTGTGATGTTGAACAGTTTGCCTTGGATTCAAACAGATATCATTCTGTCATTTTTGAGATTACACCCCAGGACTGCTTTTCTCATCCTTCTACTGACTACAAGGGATTCTTAACCAGAGTAGTATACGTAGTGATCACCTGAATTAAACTCATCCATTTCCGTCCATTTCAGTTCACTGACACCCAAGATGTCGATGTTTAATCTTTCCACCTCCTGTCTGACCTTGGTTCATAGATCCAAGTTTCTTAGATCCATAGGTCCAGGTTCCTATGCAATAATGATCTTTACAGCATTGGATTGTTTTTGTCACCAGATACATCCCCAGCCGAGCTTCCTTTCTGTTTCGGCCCAGCTGCTTCATTGTTTCAGGAGGTACCTGTAGTTGTCCTCTTCTCTTCCCAAGTAGATTGTTGGACACATTCTGAGCTGAGTGGCTCATCGTCCAGTGTCATATCTTTCATCATTTTAATATGGTCCATGGGGTTTTCTTGGCAAAGATGCTGGAGTGGGTTTGCCATCTCCTTCTTCAGTGGATCACGTTTTGTCAGAACTCTCCACTATGACCTGTCCATGCTGGGTAACTGCATGGCACAGCTCATAGCTTCATTGAGCTACGCAAGCCCCTCCGCCGCGGCAAGGCAGTGATCCAGGAGGGGATACACTCACACACACACTCACACACCATATACACACACATACACACATGCATGCACACACATATATATGCTATGCTATTATTTAAGATCATATATTATTTCCCATATGAATCCTGTGTGCTGACCTTATTTTTTTCAATAAATATTCTCCATTCATTAACAATAATAGAAATTGTTGAAAACACCACATGCTTTTTACTTTGTTGTCAATTTTTTTTCTTTTTAATGTTTTTCAGTTAGATACTCTATTCAAATTTCCACTTTTGCTGTGTGATTCAGGACATGTTTTAATTGAGAGCATCACCATTTGGCCTAGATATATTATTTTGATAAAAGTCTTATATTTTATACCATAAATATACATTTTGAATGTTTTAAAATTTTAACTTACCTTCCCCCAAAGTAGAAACCCTGAGCACATAAGCATAACCTTCCCAGTAATGCTATTGCGTGTTCACAGGCCCATCTAAGCTCTGATAATCCATGTTCCAAGAGCCTTCCCAGCTAGCCCAAGCTAGCTCTAAAATTGCATGTTCTAAGCATTCATCTGACTGATAGTCTAGAGTTTTTTTCCTTTTAACTTATTTAATTAGTTTTAGTATTTTAAATGACCGATATAAATTAGCCATACAATTATTTAGAAAAATTAATATGACAGTAATGGTAAATTAACAATAATAGTAATATGTACAGCAGCTTTGAAAACATCACATGCTTTTACATTTTTGTAAGTCATTTTTTCCTTTTCATTGTTTTCCTTTCAATCCAGATTAGGCAATGTATATTGAAATTTCCCCTTTGTCTGTGTGATTCAGGACATGAGTTCTAATTCAGAGGATCACCAGTGTACTTACAGGTATTATATTAACATGTAAATTGCATTTTATCACCAATTATCATTTTAATGTTTTTAAAATTACACTTTCTTTGCCATTATTTGGACCCTTTAGTACAGAACTTATTTCCAGCAATGCTGTTGCCTATTCTCCGGCCCATCTAAGCTCTGATAATCGATGTTCTAAGAGCCTTCCCAGCTCTGACGGTGCATTGTTTTCTAGCCAAAACTCATCCTCAAATTAAATGTTCTATAGGCTTTTCCTGACTCTGATATCACTTGTTCTATCTGACATTCTCTTCTCAATGGCTTCTCTCAGGCCCGACATTCCATGTGCTTACATACCACAACTTCAGACAATTTCTCTTTTCTGCCTCATTTTATGTGATCTAAAGTTCCTCCCAAGTTTGATATTCTGATGTGGAAGGTCCCATCTAGGCCAGTCCCCTTTGTTTCTAAATGCCCTCCAAGCTCAGACAGTCTGTGTTGGACATACCTTCTCAAGTATCACATTCTGGATACTATATCAACTCCTACTTGTGATATTCAGAGCCTGGCCTGCCATCCCAGCCTGGAAATTCACTATCCTCAGCTCTGTTCATCCTGTCGTCTATTCTCTTGGAAGGCACCTCCAAGTCAGAGATTCTATTTTCTAAACACTTTTAAAAAGGTCTTAGTTATTTCAGCTTAGTTATTTTATGTTTAAAAGCTTTTCCAGCCTCTGATATTCTAGAGCTTTTTTTCCCTTTTCACTTATTTAACCAATTTTAAGGTGTAAAATGAATGTTTATTATCAATAAGATCAGAAATTGTATCCCTTGTAAATCCTGTGTACTTAGCTTATTTTTTTCTCTAAATACAGTCTATTCTTTTACAGTAATCATTATATTTAGAGCACCTTACCCATTGAAAACACAGTATGGAATTTATTGTCAGAGTTGATATTTTTTTCATTTTTTTCTTTAAATTCTTATTAGACTTCCACTTTAGCTGTGTTGCTCTTACTTCAGAGCAAGACTACTGTGTAATATTATATTCAACTATTGCCTTTTATACCATAAATAGATTTTTAAAAATTTAAACGAATAAACAAGATTCCTTCCCAGCACTGCTACTGTGTTCTCAGGACCATTTGAACTTCGATAATCTGTGTTCTAAGAGTCCTTCCAGCTGTGACCCTATGTAATTTCTTGGCCAAAGTAGCCTCAAAATCGTCTGTTCTAAAGGCTTTCTTAAATCTGCTATTCCTTCTTCTCAGTGCTCTGCCTGCTCTAACAGTCTCTTCTTTGTGACTTCTCCAAGTCCTAAGATTATGGGAATCAGACAATTTTCTGTTTTCTGGCTCTGACTGTTCTCTGCTCCCTGTGTTCTAACAGCCCTCCCAAGTTTGATATACTGTTTTGGAGGAGCCTCTCTAGCTCAGGCCCTGTTAATTCTAAATTACCTTCCAGCTCAGACATTGTGTGTTGGACTTCTCATCTCACGTCTCATATTTGGGTTTCTTTGTCAGTGCTCACTTCTGACATTCTGATCCCAGCACTCAACTATCCCATTATTAGTTCTCTCAACCCTCCTATGTATTCTCTTGATAAGCATCTCAAAGATCTCAAAGGTGGAAAGATTAAACATCGACATCTTGGGTGTCAGTGAACTTAAATGCATGGGAATGGGTGAGTTTAACTCAAGTGATCACTACATATACTACTCTGGTTAAGAATCCCTTAGAAACACCTTTCTACTTTCTAAAGACCTGACCATTCCTGTAGTTTTTTTAATCAAAGTTTCTTCCTTCCTCTGATGCATTTTTTCCTTTTAACTTATTTAATTAATTTTAGTAACTAAATTCCATCTGTGTATTGGCATCACAGTTGTTTCAGATCACAATTTTTCCCCCTGTGAATCCTGTGTACTTAGCTCATTTTTTCTAATAAATACAGCCTATTCACTAACAGTAGTAAGATATACAGCAGCCTTATCCCTTGAAAACACTGCATGCTTTTTTTGCAGTCATTTTTTTTCTTTTAATCATTTTCTTTTCAATCCAGATTAAGCATTGTATATTCAGATTTCACTGATTCAGGGTACAAGTTTTGATTCAGAGGATTACCATTATGTGGATAAAAATTATATGGTAAACTAGGTTGCATCTCATGCACTTACTACAATTTTTTACTATTATTTACATTTACCTGTCCTTCCCTGTAACAAGCAACTCTGAGCACGGAAACAAAGCCCATTCCCAGCAATGATGTGCTCTCAGCACCATGGGAGCTCTGCCAATCAATGTTCTGAGAGCCGCCCCCTAGCTCTGACACTGCGGTTTGGTGGCCCAAGGCAGTCCTGAAACTGTGTGCGCTGAGGCCTTTCCTGGCTCTCCTCGGCCTTCCTCTCTGTCCTCTGCCAGCTCTCCCCTGCTCTTCCTCCAGCTTCTTCTCCCAGGCCTGCCCTCTGTAGGCTCACTCAATCGGACAACTCTGGTTCTCAGGCTCAGGACATCTCCCACATTTGGTGTTTTACAGTCCCTTTCTCAGCCCTTTGATACTATTTGTTTCACAGACTCTCCCAAGTCCACAATTCCACCTTCTGTTTGAAAATCCATTTTTAACATCCTGAGCTTAGACCACCAGCTTAGTGCAGAAATTTGCCATTCTAAGCTCTACCCAGCCTCCAGTATATTCTCTTGCAATACATTTCCAAGTCAAACATTCTACATTCTAAAGAATCTACCAGCCCTGTCATTTCATGTTCAAAGTCTCCCAAGTCTGATAATATTTGAGGGTTTTGTTTCTTTTCCATTACTTATTCCGTTATATTAAATTAAATATATGCCTTATCAATGTTGTTCAGTTGTTTCAGTTGTATCCAACTCTCTGTGACCCCATTTGGGGTTTTCTAGGCAAGGATACTGGAGTGGTTTGCCATTTCCTTCTCCAGCTCATTTTACAGATGAGGAAACTGAGGTAAACAGGGTTAAGTGACTTGCTCAGGGTCACACAGCTAGTAAGTGTCTGAGGCCAGATTTGAACTCATGAAGATGAGTCTCATGAGTCTTCCTGACTCCCAGCCTGGTACTCTATCCACTATATCACCTTGCTGCCCTGTCCTAACAATACAATTATATAAATCACAAATGGTATCCCCTTTTCCAATTGGGTACTTAACACATTATTTGTTAAAAAAAACCAACAGCAATTCCTATTCATTACCAATAGTAGAAATATCCGTAAGTCTTACTATGTTAAAGCAGTACATAGAATTTCTTTTTGTCAGCAGAAATTTTTTATGATTTTCACTCAGCTAAGGTAATATATTTTTACATTTCTTCATTGGTTATGTTTCAGGTCCTGAATTTTAAATGAGTACATCGATATGGTTCTGATAGAAATTATATTGAAACATATGCTGCATGTCAATAATCAAACATTTTGATATTGGTTTTTAAATTTACTTATGACTCCCCCCGAATTAGACCTCTGAGCACAGGGACAAAACTCATGCCAAGTAATTCTATTATTGTGTGTTCTCAGGACCATCTGAGCTCTGGTAATCTGTGTTCTGAGAGCCTTCTCAGCTCTGATACTCTGCTGTTTTATGGCCAAAGGTAGTCCTGAAATTGCATGTTCTAAGGGCCTTGTGAGCTCTAATTATCTGTCTTCTCACTGCCCTGCCTCGTCTAACGTTCCTTTCTCTAGGGCTTGTCTCGGGCCCAACCTTCTCCGTGCTGACATGCCATGAAATCAGACCAGTTCAGTTCTCTGACTGACCATCTCTCACTCCTGCCATCTAAAGTTCCTCCCAAGTTTGGTAATCTACCTTAGAAGGTTCCATCCAGTTCAGCCCCTATTGCTTCTAAATAGCCTCCAAGCTCAGGCATTCAGTGTTGGATATACTCTCACATATCTTTATCTGACTTCTGTGTCAGCAATCAGGTCTGATATTCAGAGCCAGGACTAGGGTCCAAATATATTCTCTTGGAATCTCCAGGTTAGCCATTTGGTTCTCTAAAGACTCTTCAAGGCATATCATTTTGTGGATAAAATCCCCTCCTGATTCTTATATTCTGGGATTGTTTTTTCCTTTTCATTTATTTCTTCAATTCTAACATATTAAATTACATATATGCATTAGTAATGCACAACAATTCGAGAGCAGAAATACTCTCTTTTGAATTCTATTTATTTTTTTCAATGAATACTGACCATTCATTAACAATAATGGCGATATATACGGCAGCCTTAACCATTCAAGACACTGAAAGTAATTAAGCTGTTGTTGGTTATTTTTTTCCCTTTCCCTTTCCTTTCCTTTCCTCTTTTTTATTGGAACCAGATTAAGCACTGTATGTTTACCTTTCATCTTTGATTATATGATATAAGATATGAGTTTCAATTCAGAAATCATGATTGTGCCAATACCAATTATGCTGAAATAGATGTGGGATCTCATACCCTAACAATACTTTTGTGTGTGTGTGTGTGTGTGTGTGTGTGTGTGTGGGGTGTGTGTGTGTGTGTGTGTGTGTGTGTGTGTGTGTGTGTGTAAATTTGCCTGCTCTTCCTCATAAACTGGAACTCTGAGCAGAGAAACAAAATCCTTCCCAGGGACAATATCATGTTTTCTCAGGACCACGTGAGCTCTGATATTCTGTTTTCAGAATGCTCTGAGTTCTGACACTTCAGTTTTACAGCCAAAGCTAGTCCTGAAACTGCATGGTCTGCAAAGGCTTTGCCAGCTCTGAGATCCCTTATTTTAAGTGTCTCCTGAGATCTATCATTCTCTTCTCTCTGGCTTCTCCCAGCCTAACATTCTGGGTGCTCAGATCTCTCAGAATTGGACAGTTTCAGCTCTGTGACTCTGACCATCTCTGACTTTCTGTGATCTAAGGTCTCTCGCAAGTTTGATATTCTAGGTTGGAAGGCCCCATCGAACTCAGGCCTCAAAGTCTGTCAATTTCCTCTCACCTCAGACATTTTACATTGGACATACTCTCTCAAGTCTCGTATTTTGGCTTCTTTATAAACTCTCAGTTCTGATATTCAGAACCTCGACTATTGTCCTAACCCTCAAATTCTCCATTTTAAGCTCTATCTATCCTCCAATATATTCTCTTGAAAGGAACCTCCAAATCAGACATCCTATTCTCTAAAGACCCTTCAGCCCTGTCATTTTATTGTCAAAGCCCTCTCCCTCCTCTGAAATCCAAAAGTTTTTTTCTTTTCACTTATTTAATCAGTTTTAGCATGTTAAATGACATCTGCTTATTAGAAATAGTTATTTAAAATCACAAATTGTTTCCCTTGTGAATCCTGTGTACTTTATTTTCTCTATAAATACGGCCCATTTATTAACAATAATAGTAATGTATATATATCCAAGCAGCCTTAGCTTTGGATAGAATAGCCTGCTTTAACTTTTTTTGTCACTTACCCTCCCCCCACCCCACCTTGATTAGGTACTGTATATTCAAATTTCCACCTTGGCTAGCTGATTCAGGACTTGAGTTTTAGTTGAGAGAATCACCAGCATGTAGATTTAAATCATACGTTCATATAGGCTGCGTCTCATACCTTAATAAACATTTTTATTGTTGCTTCAATTTACTTGTCCTTCCCCATAACAAGCAACTATAAGCACAGAAACAAAGCTTGTCCCCAGCAACAATATGGGGTTTTGTCCCCTTTTCATCTGCTGGTCTACCTGGTTTCAACTCCAAGGAACAAGATGCCCCTCCCAGGATAAGCTCATCCTTTCTGATCTCATCACCAAGCTATTAACTCCAGCCTTGCTGCCATTTCCCTCAGCTTCCTCTTCCCTGATTGGAGGGCAGAGGACCAAATTCCTCCCTTTGTAGTAGCCTGAAGTTGGACTCAGCTCACTGTACTTTGTCTCATTACTCTGCCTGCTTTCAATTCCATGGAACAAGGTGCATCCCTTGCCAGGCACTCCAACCCCTTTTCTGCCTCTATTTGTGTATTATCCTCCCCCATTAGATTATTAGGATCTTGGCAGCAAGGGCTTTTTTCCTATTCGTATTCCTGGCAATTAGCACAGTGTCTGGCACATAGTAGGCGCTTAATAAGTGTTTAATGAATTGAATTAAATCAAGACCACCTGAGCTCTGATAATCTATGCTGTAAGAGTCCTCCTGACTTTGACATTGTATGGTTTTGGGGAAAAATTCTGTCCTGAAATTGCCTGCTCAAAGAGCTTTTCTAATTCTGATATCCCTTCTTCTCAGTGACATTCCCCTCTCTATGGCTTCTCCTGGGCTTGACATTCTGTGTGTTCACATCCCATGGAATCAGACAACTTCATTTGTCTGACACTGACCATCTCTCAGTCCCTCCCAAATCTGATATTCTAGATTAGTTGAGAGTGTCTATCTCAGGCCCCCTTGATACAAAATTGCCTAGAAACTTGGATATTGGATAGACCTTCTCCAGTACCATATTCCGGATACTCTGTCAATTCTAAGTTCTGCTATTCAGAGCCTAGACGGCCATCCCAGCACTGAAATTTTCCATTCTAACCTCTATCCATCCTCCAGAGTTTTCATGAAAGATACCTCCAAGTCAGACATTCTATTTTTTAAAGACTCTGCCTTCCTATTCTGTTTCTCTAATTTTCAACATTACTTTTTTTCCTTTTCACTTATTTAATCAGTTTTAATATATCACTATATTTGGTATATTAAATGGTTTATGTTTATTAGCAATATAATTATTTAAATTCACAAATTGTTTCCCCTGCAAATCCTGTGTCATTTTTAAAAATAAATACCTCCTATTTATTCACGATAATAGTGATGTGCATGCAGTATTTTTTGTCAATTATTTTTTCTTTCTTTCCTTTTTTCTTTCTTTTTAGGCTTAAATCCTGATTTGGCACAATATATTTAAATTTTCTTTTTGTGTGACTAAGAGCATGATTTTGAATTCAGAGGATCATCATTGTACTTACTGATATTATATTAAAATATATTACCTTATATACCATAGATATCCTTTTTCCAGTGTTTTTTAAATTTAACTTCCCTTCCATAGAACTTGGACCCCTGAGAACATAAACAAGATTCCTTCCCTGCACTAATACTGTGTGTTCTCAGGATCATTGGAGCTCTGATCATCTTTGTTCTGCCACTTTTTGTTCAAAGTAGCCACACTCAGGTACTATTCAAAGGTTTTTTTTTTTCTTTTCACTTATCTATTCACTATGATTATATTAAATTATATATATGTTCAAGCAATACAAATATTTAAAATCACAAACGGCTTCCTTGGTAAAATTGGGTGCTTAACATCTTATTTGTTAAAAAGAAGTCTCCATTCATTGCCAGTAATTGATGCAGCAACAGTAGCCTAACAAGATTAAGGCACTACATGGAATTTTGTTTCCTCAGCATATTTATTTTTTTTCTGATTTCCATCTGGCTTCTCTATCAGTCCTGCAGTATATACTCTTGAAAGGCACCTCCAAATCAGACATTGTATTATCTAAAGACCCTCCCAGCCTTGGGATTTTAAGATCAAAGTCCATTTCCTCTCTAATATTTAAAGGGGTTCCCCCCTTTTTACTTATTTAACTGGTTTTTTAGTATGTTCAGTGACATCTATATATTAGTAATGCAGTTGTCTAAAATGACAAATTTTTGCCCTTGTGAATCCTGGGTACTTCCTGTAATGTTTTTAGAAATGCGGTAAATATTCAATAACTATAATAATACTGTATACAGCAGGCTTACCCTTTGGAAACACAGCAAGCAGTTATTTTGGGGGGCAGCTTTTTATCCTCTTATCGTTTTCATGTTAATCCAGATTAGGCACTGCATATGCAAATTTCTGATTCAGGACATGAGTTTTAATTCAGAAGATGACCATTGTGCTTCTAGATATTATATTGACACATATGTTGTATTTAATACCATAAATATGTTTGAAAGTTTTTAAAATTTAACTTGTCTTCCCCATAACTTCCTCATAACCCTGAGCACATAAACAAGACTAATTTCCAGCAATGATAGTATGCTCTCAGGCCCATCTGAACTCTGATCACCTTTATTCTTAGAGCCTTCTTAGCTCTATGATCAAAGAGTTTTCTTGGCTCAGATATTACATCTTCTAAGTGTGCTTCTGGCTTTGATTTTCCCATTTCTCTAGCTTTTCCTGGGCCTGACAATGTCTGTCCTCCTCCGACTACCTTGCACATTTTGGGATCAAAAGTCGCTCCCACATTTGATAATCTAAGCTCTATGGCCCCATCTAGCTCAAGCTCCAGTGATTGCAAGTTGCCTCCAGGCTGAGACATTCTATATTGGACATAGTTCTTAAGTCTGGTGTCTTTGTTAATAATCAGTTCTGATATTCAGAGCCTAGAATAGGGTCCAAATACATTCTTTGAGAAGGCAGCTCTAAGCTGGACATTTAATTTTCTAAAGACCTTCCCTTGCCTATCATTTTAATATTAAAAGCCCTTCCCACCTTTTGTTCTCCGTTTTCTCCTTTTTGCTTATATCTTCAGTTTTAGTGCATTCAATTTCATCTCTGTATTAGTAGTGTAATTATTTGAGAGCACAAATTCTTTTTCTTTTGACTTATGTGTATTTACTATATTTTTTCAATGATTACTGACCACTTCATAACGTTAATGGTGATATCGACAGCAGGTTTAACTGTTCAAGGTCCTGAAACTAATAACTGTGTTGTCTGCTATGTCTTCCTTTTTTCCCAGTTTTTTTTTGTTTTGATTAAAGGAGCTTTGGCACTGTATGTACCCCTTTGATCCTTGACTGGGTCATACAGGACACTACTTATGATTTAGAAGATCCCCATTGTGCTCATGTCTATTATACTAACATATATGCGGGATCATCTACCCTAAATAGACTTTTTTTTTATGTTCGTTTGCCAGCTCTTCCTCATAAGGTAGAACTCTGACCACAGAAACAAAACTCCTTCCCAGGGACAATATTGTATTTTCTCAGGATCATTTGAGTTCTGACAATCCATGTTCTAAGAGCCCTCCTACCTCTGACACTGTATGGTTTTATGACCAAAGGTGGTTCTGAAATGTGTGTTCTGAGGCCTTTGCGAAGTCTGATATCCCTTCTTCTAAGTGTCTGCCCAGCTCTGACATTCCCTGTATGTTCAGATTCCTCAGAATCAGACCATTTCAGGTCTCTGGTTCTGACCATCTCTCACTTTCGGTGATCTAAAGTCCCTCCCAAGTTTGATATTCTGAGGTGGAGGGCCTCATCTAGCTCAGGCCCCATGGATTCCAAATTGCCTCCAAGCTCAGACATTCTATGTTGGCCATACTATGTCTCATATTCTGGATTCCATGTCACCTCTCAGTTTTGACACTGAGAGCCTACACTGCCATCCCACAACTGAAAATTTCTATTCTACGCTCTATCCACCATCCAATATATGGTCTTAAAGGCAACTCCAAGTCAGTTCATTTTCAAAAGACTCTGCCATCCTCCTTATTTTAAACAGCATCTCCCTTCTCTTATATTCTAGGAATTCTTTTCCCCTTTCACTTTATCATTTTCACTATGTTAAAAGTCATGTGTTTATTAACAGCTGTTGTTTCAATCATGTCCAACTCTTCTGAACCCCATTAGGGGTTTTCTTGGCAAAGATACTGGAATGGTTTGCTATTTCCTTCTCCAGCTCATTTTAAAGATACAAAAACTAGGCAGTCAGGGGTTAAGTAACTTGCCCAGGGTCACACAGCTGGTAAGTGTCTAAGGCTGGATTTGAACTTGGGTCTTCCTGACTCCAGGCCGAGTTCTCTATCCACTGTGCCCCCTAGCTGCCTGGTATTAACGATTATGTAAGATCACAAGTTACTTTTTTTTTGGTAATTCCTGTGTCCTTATCAGATTCTCTCCAATAAGTATGACTCATTCATTAACAATAACAGTAATATTATTATTGATATATTTATACTATACTTATACTACGATTATTTTTTATTTTAATATCATGTGAAGACATTGCATGCATTTACATTTTTGTCAGTTATATTTTTTTTTCTTTTTAATTCATGTTTGGCAATGTATCTTCAAGTTTCTGATGTGTGAGTTTGAATTCAGAGATTCAACATTATGCTTATGGATATTATATTAACATAAATGTTACATTTCATACCATAAACATACTTAAAATTTTTTAAATTTAAATTGCCTTCTCAGTAACCTAGCCCCAAGCTCATAAATAAGACTCCTTCCCTGCACTAATAACCTGTGTTCTCAGCCCCAGCAAAACTTTGATAATCTGTGTTCTGAAAGCCCTCTGACATTGCCATTTTATGGCCAAAGCTTGTCCTTAAATTCACTGTTCTGAGGTCTCTGATATCCCTTCTTCTAAGTATCCTGCATTCTCTGAAATTCTATCCTTGTATGGCCTCCCCCTACATTATGCAGATCCCACAGAATCTGACAATTTCTTTTGGTCTGACCACCTTTAACTTTCTTTCTTCTAAATCCCTCCCATGTTTGATTTTCCTGGTTTCAGGGTCCCATCCAGATCAGTCACTCTTTAAAAAAATTCTTTTTGTTCAATTTCATTTTATTTTTAGTTCTAAATTCTCTCCCTTTCCCCATCCCTTCCAACATCCATTTAAAACACAGTATATACAAAATGCATTACAAATACGAAATCATGCAAAACATACTTTCTCCTTATGTGTGTTCCAAGGAGAGAGAGCGAGCGGGGGGGCGGGGGGGGGACGGGGGGGGACCGGGGAGAGGGGTAGAGGGAGGGAGGGAAGGAGGGAAGGAGGGAAAGAGAATGATAATGAGAATGAATTGCTTCACTTAGCACTGAGTCCATTGGCTCTCTCTCTCTGGAAGTGGGTAGCATTTTTCATCGTGAGTCCTTTGAAACTGTGGGGGGTCATTGTGTTGATCAGTGTTACTAAGCCTTTCAATTGATTATCTTTATAATATTGCTGTTAGAGTGTGTATTGTTCTCTTGATGGGGTGTATGAGGTGTTCATAGAGTACTAGCACCTCTGGTGAGAGGGCTTGCTGAGCCCTTTTTGAGGGCTGCTCATCCACATTTGGTGTTTACCTGGCACCCAGCTCTCACCTGAGGCTCCATGAAGCTGTAGCAGGCACATAGGCCACATCCTGGTAAACCGACTTGGCAGATGGCTAAATGAGGTTGAGGGTAACTGATGGGCCTCAAACCCATTGGTAAATTGGGGGATATCTACCCCAAGCATGCGAAGACTTCCCCTGGCAGAATGGATGAATGAGAACAATTTGTTCAAATAGTCATGGGGGCAACTGAAGCAGGTGCTGTGGAGCGCTTAGAGCTTGGTCAGACATTGAAGATGCCAAGGTTCACTGTATCCCAGGCCATTACCAGTTGTCTTGACTTTTGTCTTGCCATTGGACTATAATGACTTGGGAAGAGAGAGTGAGGCTGATGACTGTGCAACTCTGCCTCATTTAAATTCATTTCACACACAAGTCAAGACATCACCCTGTGATGTCATTGGTCTTCAAAAATGAAGGGCAAACAACAATGTTCTCCTGGTTCTGCTCATTTACTTTGCATCAGTTCATGTATGTCTTCTTAGGTTTTTTTCTGAAACCATCCTCTTCATCATTTCTTATCAGATTCATATAAATTGACGTCAGCCATTTTCCAATTAACGGACATCCCCTCAGTTTCCAGTTTTTCACCACCGTAAAAAGAGTTGCTATAAATATTTTTATACATGAGGTTTTTTCCTTTTTCTTTGATCTCTTTGAGCATGTAGGCCTTGTAGGGTTTTGAAGAGTCAAAGGGTATGCACAGTTTAATAAGTTTTGGGGAATAGTTCCAAAATGTTCTCCTGAATGGTTGGACTAGTTCACAGTTCTACCAACAGTACATTAATGTGCCTATTTTGCCACATCCCCTCTAGCATTTGTAATTTTCCTTTTCTGTCACTTCGGCCAATCTTATGGGTATGAGGTGATACCTCAGAGTTGTTTTAATTTGCATTTTTCTAATTATTAGTGATTTAGAACATTTTTTCATATGGCTATTTATAGCTTTAACTTCTTCCTCTGAAAACTGCCTGTTCATATTCCTTGACCTTTTATCAGTTGGGGAATGGCTATTATTCTTAAAAGTTTGGCTCAGTTCCCTATATATTTGAGAAATGAGAACTTTATCAGAGAAATTTGTTACACGGATTCCTCCTTCCCCTTCACCCCTGCCAGCTTTCTGTTTTTCTTCTAGCTTTTGGCTGCCTTGGTTTTGTTTGTGCAAAATCTTCTGAATTTTAGGTTGTCAAAATTATTCCTTTTAACTTCCTTGGCCCTCTGTCATTTGGCCATGAATTCTTCCTCCACCCGTTGATCTGACAGGTAATTTCTTTTATACTCCCCTAATTTGATTATGCTATCACACTTTATCTAAATAATGAACCCATTTTGAGTTTATGTTGGTATATGGTGTGCCTAGTTTCTGTCTGACTAATTTCCAGTTTTCTCAGCAGTTTTTGTCAAACAGTGAATTGGGTTTATCAAACGCTGGGTTACTGTGCTCATTTGCTTCTATATTCCTAACCTGTTCCTCTGATTAAACACTATTTCTCATCCAGTCCCAAATTGTTTTGATGATTACAGTTTTGCATATAATTTGAGATCTGGTACTGTTAGGCCCCCTTCCTTCTGGTTTTTTTTTCATTGATTCCACTGATATCCTTGACCTTTTACTCCTCCAGATGAAATTTGTTATTGCTTTTTCTAGCTTTATAAAGTAATTCTTTGGTACTTTGATTGGTATGGCACTAAAGAAGTAAATTATTTCATGTAATATTGTCATTTTTTCTGTTGGCTTAGCCTACTCTTGAGCAATTAATATTTCTCCAATTATTTAGATCTGCTTTTATTTGTATGAAGTATTTTGTAATTGTGTTTGCATAGTTCCTGTGTACGTCTTGGAAGATAGACTCCCAAGTATTTTGTACTGTTTCCAGTTATTTTAAAAGGATTTTCTCTATCTCTTCCTGTAGGGTTAATGCTGACAATTTGTGTGGGTTTATTTTATATCCTGCAACATTGCTGAAGTTGTTAATTGTTTTGACTAGTATTTCAGTTGACTCTCTAGGATCCTCTGTGTAAATCATCCAATCTCTGTCTCTTTTGGCTCTCTCTGTTTCAGGTATTGAGAACATATTTATATGATAGTAGGGATTTGGTAAGACTCCCTTACCTATTTTTTCAAGTAGTTGACATAGTATCAGAATTGATTGTTTTTTAAATTTTTCTTTAGAATTTGCTTGTAAATCTGGTCCAGGTTTTTTTTTTATTTTCTTAAGTAGTTCATTTATGGCTTGTCCACTTCCTTTTTCTATGATTGGGTTATTTACGTATTCTATTTCCTTGTGTGTGAGTGTATGTGTAGTGTCTGAGGCTGGATTTGCACTCAAATATTCCTGACTCCAGGGCCAGTGTTTTATTTGTTGCACCACCTGGCTGCCTAGACGATTAACCTAAACAATTTATATTTTTTGTATATATTCATCCATTTCATTAGATTGTTAGCTTTATTGCCATATAGTTGGGCAAAATAAATCCTAATAATTGCTTTTTTATCTTTATTTGTTATGAATCCATCCTTTGTGTCTTCTATTTTATTAAATGTTCATTTTTTCCCACTGTAGGATTATGTTCAATTTTGCTGGCTAGATTATTCTTGGTTGTAATCCTTATTCCTCTGCTTTCTGGAATATCATGTTCTAAGATCTCTGTTCCTTTAAAGTTATAGTTGCTAAATCTTATGTGATTCTGACTGTGGCTCCACAGTATTTGGATTATTTCTTTCTGTATTTTTTCCTTGACTTCAGAATTGAATTTCAGCTATAATATTTCTGGAATTTTTCACTTTGTGATTTCTTTCAGGAGATAACTGGTAGATTCTTTAAATTTCTACTTTGTTCTCTGGTTCTTAGATATCTGGGCACTTTTTCTTTGTGATTTCTAGAAATATGATATCTAGGCTCTTTTTTCCCCCCGTGGCTTTCAGGTCAATCAGCATTTGTTAATCTCCTACTATGTTCCTGGCAGTATATTAATCACTTGTGATATAGAATGAGACAAAAGACCATCCCTTTGGGGGAGACAACATAAGAAGATATATACAAAGCAAGATACATACAGAATAAATAAGAAATAATCAACAGAGGGAAGGCACCAGAATTAAGAAGGGTTAGGGAAGGTTTCCAGTAAAAGATGGAATCTTAGTAGGGACTTAAAGGAAGCCAGGGAGGTCAATAGAGAAGAAGAGCATTTCAGCCATGGGTGACAGCCTGAGAAAATTCCCAGAGATGAGAGATGGAATGTCTTGTTTATGGAACAGCAAGGAGGCCATTGTCACTTGATTGCTATGTGCCTGAGAGTTAAGAAGACTGGAAAGGTAGGAGGG
Organism: Trichosurus vulpecula; assembly: GCF_011100635.1. Classification (NCBI taxonomy): domain Eukaryota; kingdom Metazoa; phylum Chordata; class Mammalia; order Diprotodontia; family Phalangeridae; genus Trichosurus; species Trichosurus vulpecula. The sequence goes on from NW_023494377.1 coordinate 7,071,973, forward strand.
ACTAGGTAATGATGGTCTTCCAATGCCAAATAGAGCATTTTGCATTTGATCCTGGAGGCAATAGGGAATCACTGGAGCTTATGGAGTGTGTGTTGGTGGCAGAGGGTGGGTTCTGATCAGAATATGATTTGGTGCATTTTCTAGGTCATTGTAGAGGGCAATGTGAAGGGAAGGCAAAATTTCTACCTCTCTTCTGCCATCTTGCCTCCACCTCTCTGGCACAGGCACTCTTGATTCTAAGTTGCCTCAGAACCCATTCATTTTGCGTTCCACATTCTCTCCCAGGTATAATATTCTGGCTTTTTTGTCAACTCCTACTTTTCACACTTAGATCTGGAACTCTTGTCCCAGCACTGGAAGAGTCTATTCTGAGCTCTCTCCAGCCTCCAATAGATTCTCTCGAAAGGGCCCTCCAAGTCAGACACTATTAATGATGTTCCCTCTTAGCCGGGGCATGTTATAGTCAACATCACTCCTTCTGCTGCTATTCTAAAACAGTTCTTTCCTTCTCTTATTTCTTCAGTTTTATTATATCAAATTACATATATGTATTAGTAATGCATAACAATTTGAGAGCAGAAATTTTCTTTCGCATTGTAATGATTTTTTTCAATAAATACTGACCATTTGTTAATAAAAGTAGTGCTATCTTTAGCAGCCTTAACCCTTCAAGACACTACCTGGGATTATTGTTAACTATTTTTTCTTTCCCTTTGCTTTCTTTTTTTTTAAATTAGGACCAGATTGTTCACTGTATGTTCACCTTTCATATTTGATTGTGTAATGAAGGACATGAGAATTAGTTCAGAAGATCCCCACTGTGCTGACGTCAGTTATACTGAAATATATGTGGCATCTCATATCCTAAAGATACTTTGTTATGTTTGTTTACATATTCCTGCCCTTCCCCATAAGTTGCAACGTTGAGCACAAGGAAAACAAAACAAAACACAACAAAACTGATTACCAGCAATGATACTGTGTGTCCTCAGGACCATCCTTGTTCTGATCGTCTATGTTCTAGGAGTCCTCCCAGCTCCGACACTGTTCAGTTTTACGGCCAGATTATTCCTGAAATGGTATGGACTTTCCTGGCTCTGATATTCCTTCTTGTAAGTGTGTTGCTAGCTCTGATGTTCACTTCTCTTTGGCTTCTCCCAGGCCTGACATCCTGGATGCTCACCTCTCATTGAATCAGACAATCTCTCATGCTCTGAGTATCTCCCACATTCTGTGTTTGAAAGTTCCTCACACCTTTGATATTATGGGTTGGAGGGCCCATAGGCTCCAATTCCTTCCAGGCTTAGACATTCTCTATTCTATATGCCCCTCCCAGTTCCAGTATTCTGTCTTCTATATGAAAACTGATTTCTAATGTCCTGAGCTTGGACTGCCACCCCAGTGCAGAAATTCTCCATTTGAAACTCTACCCAGCCTCTGAGATGTTCACTTGTAGTGCATCCCCAAGTAAGATGTTATACCTTCTAAAGTATCTCCTGTGTCATATGATCGTAATGGAATACTATTGTTCCAGATGAAATGATGATGGAGATTGTTTCAGAAAAACCTGGGAAAAGCTGTATGAACTGATTCAAATTTAAGTGAGCAGAATTAGGAGAACAATTTAAATATAACGGCAATATTGTAAAGATAATCAGTAGTGGAAGACTTAATAATAACTTTGATCAGTACAATGATCCAAGACTATTTCAAAGGACTCATGATGAAAAATACAATCCACCCACAGAGAGAACTGATGGACTCAGAGAGCAAATTGAAGCTTTTTCTCCCTTCCTTCCTTCCTAACATGGCTAATGTGGAAATTTGTTTTGCATGACTCCATATTTGTAATGAATTTTACATTTCTTGCCTTCTCAATGGCTGGGGCAGGTGTGGGAGAAGGGAGAGAATTTGGAGCTGAAAATAAAATACAATTAACTATAAAGAAATAAAACAGAAGATAAAGAAAATGTAGAATCTTCTGGCTTTGTCATTTTTTGTTCAAAGTCCCCTTCACTTCTGTGATATTCAAGGATTTTTTTCTTTTGCTTTCATTTGTTCATTCAGTTTTAGTATATTAATTTACACATCTCAGCAACACAAATTTTAAAATGACAAATGGTGTCCCTTTTAAAAGTGGATACTTGACACTTTGTTTAAAAAACACTCTCCATTCCTTATGAATAATAGGAATCTCAGTAGCAGTCTTACCAGAGTAAGAGTGCATGAAATTAGTTTTTCTGTGCATTTTTATTTTTTTTTCCAATTTTCATCCAGCTTAATATATTTTACTTTTCCTCATTACCTGTGTAATCATGGTGCTGATATAAATTATACAAAATACATATTTTGTTGTGTTTTAAATTTACTTGTCCCTCCCAATAAATTGGAACTCTGAGCATAGAAACAAAACTACTTCTCATCAGTGCTATCGTGTATTCTCAGGACCATCTCATGATCTATGTCCTAAGAGCCCTCCCAGTTCTGACACTGTAGGGTTTTATGGTCAAAGCTCATCCTGAGTTTGCATATTCTAAGGATTTTGTGAGCTCCGACATTCCTTTTTCATGCTTCCTTCCCAGCTCTACCATTCCTTCACTCTGGTTGCTCCTGGGACTGACATTATGGGTGCTCAGATCCCATGGAATTAGACACTTGCAGTTCTCTGGCTCCAAGCTCAGACATTCTGTGGTGGACACACCCTCTCAGATCTCATATTCTGGCTTCAGTGGCAACAGTTCTAATATCGAGAGCCTGAACTGCAGTCCAAATATATTCTCTTGGAAAGCACCTTCAAGTCATACATTCTATTTTTTTTTTTGAAGACCCTCCCTACCCTATCATTTTATGGATAAAATCCCTAATATTCTAAGGTTGCTTTTTCCTTTTCACTTATTTCTTTCACTTTAATATGTTTAATTACATATATGTATTAGCATCCTTCTCCAGATCATGCCCTCTAACCATAGGTGCCCCTCAGGGTCCTCTTCTCTTCTTGATTTAATTACCATCTCTATGCTGATAATTCTGAAACCCACCTCTCCTGCCGACCTCTAATCTTGCATCTCCAACTGCCTTTCAGACATCTAGAATTGGATATCCAGTTAACATCTTAAACTATACATATCCAAAACAGAACTCATGATCTTTCCCCTCTTCCCCTCCTACTTTTGCTACTTCTGTCTAGGATAACACTGTCCTTCCAGTTCCTCAGGCTCACAACTGAGGAGTCATCCTGGACTTCTAATTCTCTTTCACCCTCCAGATGGAAGATGTTGCCAAAACTTGTTGCTTTCATCTCTACAACATCTCTCTAATACATCCCCTTATCTCCTCTGACACTGCCACCACTTTAGTTCAGACCCTTATCATCTCACCCTTGGTCTATTACAATAGCTGCTGCTGGGTCCTGCCTGCCTCAAGTCTTCCACCCCCTCCACATCATCCTCTTTTTAGCCACCGAAGAGATTTTCCTAAAGCATAGGTCTCTGACCATGTCACCCCTCTACTCAATAAACTCCAGTGGCTCCCTATTACCTCCAGGACCAAATACAAAATGCTGTTTGGTATTCAAGGCCTTCATAACCTAGTTCCCTCTCACCTTCCCAGTCGTTTTACATCTTACTCCCTAGAAGGCACTTTTGATCCAAGTGACGCTTGCGTCCTTGTTTCATGAACAAGACACTCCACCTCTCAGTTCCTGGTGTTTTCTCTGGCTGTCCTCTGTGACGCAAATGGTCTCCTTCCTCAACTCTGCCTACTGACTTGCCTGGATTCCTGTGAGTCCCACCTAAAATCCTATCATTTACAGTAATCCATTCCCAACACCTCTAAATTCTAGTTACCTGCCCTCTGTAATCCTTTGTATATATTTGTTTGGTTGTTGTCTCCTCAATTAGATTGTAAACTCTTTGGGGGCAGGGACTGTCTTTTGCCTTTTTTTGTATACTGGGCTCTTAGTGTGTGCCTGGCACATTGTAGGTACTTAATAACTGTTTATTGATTGGTTGATTAGCAATACAGTTGAGAGCACAAATTCTTTCTTTTGAATTATGTGTACTTAATTTCTTTCAATGAATACTGACCATTTGTTAACAGTAATAATATCTATAACAGCCTTAATCCTTCAAGACACTTCATACATTTATGTGTCATTGGCTGGTTTTCTCTTCTTTCTTTCTCTTCCTTCTTTTCTCAAATTAAGCACTCTATGTTCGTCTCTTTGTGTGATATAAGACATGAGTTTTAATTGAGAGGATCACCATTGTGCTAATATCAAACATACTGAAACATAGCTGGCACCTCACACCCTAAATATACTTTGTCATGAAAATTTGCCTGCCCTTCCTCCTCAGTTGTAATTCTGGATACAGAAACAAAACTTGTTTCCAGCAAAAATGCTGCATTTTCCCAGAACCATCTGAGCTCTGATAATCTGTGTTCTAAGGCCCCTCTCCCCTTGGACACTGTGTGGCTTCATGGCCAAGGCTAGTCCTGGAATGATATGTTCTAAGGCCTCTGCTATTGCTTCTTCTTTGTGCCCTGCCTGTTCTGCCATTCTCTTCTCTGTGGTTTCTCCCGGATCTTACATTCTATATGGTATAGGCCATATTCAGTTTATATTCTATATTCCCATCAAATCAGCCAATTTTTGTTCTCTCTCTCATTTTGTGTGTTTCAAAGTCCTTCCTCCCAAGTTTGATAGCCCAGGTGGCTCAGGCCTCATTGATCCTAAATTGCCTCTAAGCTCAGACATTCTATGTTGGACATACCTTGTCAAGTCTCATGTTCTGGCTTCCATGTTACCTTCCAGTTCTGATATTCAGAGCCTCAACTGCCATCCCAAGTCTTGAAATTCTCCTTTCTAAGCTCTATCCATTCTCCAGTGTTCTCTTGGAAGGCACCTCCAAGTCCCATATTGTATAGGATCAGCCCATCCTAGTTATTTTATGTTTCTATCCTCTCATATTCACAGGTCTTTTTTTCCCTTTTCACTTAATCAGTTTTTATATGATAATTGAAACAAGTATATTAGAAATACAATCATTTCGCACCTGGCTGCACTACTTTGGGACCTGTCTGATTTCTCCATAATGCCCCTGGGAGCTCATTGAGACCACCTTATCATCTGTGAGATCTCCTCCACCTCTGCCTGATTGGAGGGTGGGGTCATAAACTCCAAACCTCTATTTAAAGAGAGAGGTGAGGGCAGACATCTCACCTGGTTGCATTACTTTGGGGTTATCTGATTGACTTCACCATGCCCCAGGGGCTGGTACCTCCCCTCCCAGCCTGGTCCCAACCCCACCTTTTCAGCTTCCTTTTTTGTTTTAGCTTCTCTCATTAGGTTATAAACTCCTAGAGGATAGGGACTGTCCTTCTCTTTTTGTATTTGCATCCCTGGAGCTTAGCATAGTGCCTAGCACGTAGTAGGAGCATAAATCATTGTTTGTTGCCTATTGGCTAAGATCATGAATTGTTCCTCCTGTGAAACTTGATTACTTACCTTATTTTTTTTGATAAATACACCCAATTCATCATTGTCAATAACAATAATATGTATGACAGCCCACTCCCTTGAAAACACTGCATATGTTAACTTTTTTGGTCATTGACTTATCATTTCATTGTTTTCTGATTCCTGATTGGACACTGCATATTCAAATTTCTACTTTGGCTGTTGTGATTCAAGATAGGAATTTTAATTCAGAGGATCACCATTGTGATTCCAGATATTATATCAAAATATATGTTGCATATTATATGATAAACATATTTTAAAAATGTTTTAAAAATTTAACTTGTCTTTCCCATAACCTGGACATACGAACAAGACTCCTTCACAGACAATGATGTTTTATATTTTCAGAAGCATTTGAGATCTGCCCATCTTTGTTCTAAGAGCCCTCCCAGCTTTGACACTGGTTTTATGGCCCTTGCTGGTCTGGAAATTATGTTCTAATGGCTTTCCTGGTGCTGATACTCCTAAGTGCCTTGCTAGGTCCGACACTCTTTTCTATGAATTCACCCAGGCCTGTATGCTCTGTATACTCTCATCCCATAGGATCAATTTCTCTACAAGTTCTCTGACTGCCCTCCACTCTCTTTGTGCTAAAGTCTCTCCCAAGTGGGATATTCTAAGTTGGAGGGCCCCATCTAGCTCAGACCCCATTGATTCTAATGTGCCTCCAAGCTCAGACATTCTATGTTGTACATACCTTTGCAAGGTCTCATTCTGGTTTCTCTGTCAACTCCCAGTTCTGACATTTTAAGCCTGGACTGCCATCCCATCACTGAAATCCTCCATTCTAAGTTCTGGCTAGAATTCTCCAATATGTTCTCTTGAAAGGTACCTCCAAGCCAGACATTCTATTTTCTTTTCTTTTTTTTAAAATTCAGTTTTATTTTCAGTTTCAATTTTTCCCCACCCCTCCACCCAATGAGAAGGTAAAAAATACAAAGCCTTTTACAAATATGAAGTCATTGAAAACAAATTTCTGCCTTGCCTTAGCCAAGTTCTGGAAAAAAAAAAAAACAAACACATACACACAAGAAAAAGAAATAAAGAGAAAAAAATCTGCTTCGATCTATGAGAGTCCATGAGTTTTCTATCTGGAGATAGCATGTTTCATCATGAGTCCTTTGGAATTGTGGTGGGTTATTGTGTTGATCAGTTACTAAGTCTTTCACAGCTGATTATCTTTACAAAATGTCTGTTACTGTGTATATTGTTCTCCTGGTTCTGTGACTTCACTCTGCATCTATTCCTTGAAGCCTTCCCAGGTTTCTGTGAAACTGTCCCCATCATCATTTCTTACGAACAGTTCTTTGCCACCACAAAGAGCTGCTATAAATATTTTTGGGTACATATGGGTCATCTTCCTTTTTCTTTGATTTCTTTGTGGTATAGACCTAATAGTAGCACTGCTGGGTCAAAGGGCATGCATGGTTTAATAACTTCGAATACTTGGAGTAGTGTCTAGTTCCACCATTATTAAGTAATGCTTGTCACCTCCCCTCCAGCATTGTCATTATTCTTTTTTTGTTATCTTAGCCAGTCTTGTGGGTGTTAAGTGGTGCCTCAGTTATTTTCATTTATATTTCTCTAATTGTTAGCAATTTATTTTTTCTTATGTCTATTTATATCTTTAATATCTTCCTCTTAAAACTGCCTATTTAACAATTGGGGAATGCATCTTTATTTTTATAAGTTTGGCTCAGTTCCCTTATATTTGAGAAATGAGACTTTTATCAGAGAAACTTGCTGCACAGATCTCCCCCTGACAAGTTTCCTGTTTTTCTTCTATTTTAGCTGCATTGGTTTTGTTTGTCACAAACTTTTTAAATTTTATGCAATCAAAATTATCCACTTTACTTCCTGGGAACCTCTCTTTCTCCTGTCTGGTCATGAACTCTTCCCTTATCCAATGATCTAACAGGTAATTTATTCCATGCTCCCCTAATTTATTTTATCACAGTTTATGTCTAAATCATGTACCCATTTGGAGTTTATGTTGGTATATGGTATGAGATGTTGGATTAGGCCTAGCTTCTGTCTGACTGCTTTCCAGTTTTCTCAGCAGTTTTTGTCAAATAATGAAGATCTTTCAAGATGTGATGTGAATTGCTAAGATGTGAATGAAGTTTTCCTTTACAATTTCTTATATGACCTGTAGAGCCTTTTTCATATTGTTCATAGCTTTCAGGTATTCCAGTGGTTCTTAAATTATCTCTTTTTGATCTATTTTCCTGGTCAGTTGTTTTTCATATGAGATATTTTACACTTTCCTTTTCTTCTTCTTCTTAGTTTTTGGATTTTGTTTTCTGTTTCTTGATGGCTCTGGTGTAATTAGCTTCTACTTGATCAGTTCTAATTTTTAAGGTCTTACCTTCAGTGAGGTTTTGTACTTCTTTTACCATTGGGACAATTCTGACTTAAAAGGAATTATTTCCTTTAGTATTTTTGTACTTCTTTTACTAAACTGTTAAATCTCTTTTCATAATTTTCTTGTGTAGCTCCTGTTTCCCAGTTTTTCCTCTTCTGCTCTCATTTGATTTTTAAAATCATTTTGTTTGCTCTCTTTTTAAAAATCTCTTTCCTTAACTCTTCTAGGAATTCTTATTTGACTTATGTTCAATCTGCATTTTCTTTGAGTCTTTACTTATAGATGTTTTCAAGCCATTGTCTTCTTCTGACTTTGTTTCTTGAGCTTCCCTGTGTCCACAGTAGCTGTTTATGGTCATGTTCTTTTTGTTGTTTGCTCATTTTTCCAGCCTATTTCTTGACTTTGGACTTAAGAGTTGGGCTCTGCTTGCCTCCAGTGGGAATGACTGGCCTGAACTTCTGTCTTGTATGTCCTTCTGCTGCTTTCACAGCTCAGTCTAGGGACCTTAAACTTTTTAGTGCTTTCAAAGTGGTGTGATCTGGGGAGAGAGAGGTGTGGTCACTGCCCTCCTGGTCTGGTGCTCTGCAAATTCCTGACTGGGTTTGGATCCATTGGCTTATGTGTGATTGAGTGTGTATAGGCTGCTGCTCAACTCAGTCTCCATTAACCTGCTGAGAGGTTCTGCAGATTCAGAGCCACTGACCTGCTGGCTCACTCTTGGTTTTCGTCACCTAGATCTGCCATTGCAGGTTTATGTGTGGGGTCCTTTAAAATGTTGTGTGAATTTACTTTTTTATCAGTTATTTTCTTCCTTCATTGCTTTCCTTTTTAATCCAGATGAGGCACTGCATATTCAACTTTCCATTTTGGCTGTGTGATTCAGGACATGAGTTTTAATTCAGAGGATTACTATTATGCTTATAGATATTATATTGACATATATGCTGCATTTCAAACCATCAATATACTTTTTAAATGTTTTAAAATGTAACTTACCATTCCCATAACATGGACCTCTGAGCATATAAACAAGCAATGATAATGTGTGTTTCCAGGCCCATTGGAGCTCTGCTAATCTATGCTTTAAGAACATTTTCAGATCTGACACTGCAGTTTTGGCCAAAGCTAATCCTGATATTGTATATTCTCTAGATTTCCTGTCTCTGTTATCCCTTCTTCTAAGTGCCCTGCCTGCTCTGATATTCTGTCCACTATAGCTTCTCCCGGGCCCTCCATCCTGTGTGCTCAGATCCCACATAATCAGGCAATTTCTGTTCACCGGCTCTGACCATCACTAACTTTCTGTGATCTAAAGTCCCTCCCATGTTTGATAGTCCAGGTTCTAGGGCCTCTGCAGGCTCAAACAGTCTTGGGTCCAAGCTGTCTCCAAGCTCATTCTATGTTCTACCTACTCTCTCAGGTCTGATAGTTTGACTTTCAGGTCAATTCCTGCTTTTTACACTTAGAGCTGGGACTGCTGTCCCGGCACTGGAAGTCTCTATCCAACTTCCAATGTATTCTTTTGAAAGGCACCTCCAAGTCAGACACTACTATAGAAGGACGCTTTCATCCATGTCATCTTATGGTCCCCTTCCTCTTCTGATATTCTAAGGTTATCTTGACTTTGCACTTTCAGTTTTATTATATTAAACTACAGATTATGTATATGCATATATAAGCAATATAATCATGTGAGAGCAGAAAATGTTTCTCTATTGAATTCTGTGTATTGACTTTATTTTTTCAGTGAATACTGACCATTCATTAACAATCGTAGTGATATCTTTAGCAGCCTTAACCCTTCAAGACGCTAAATGCAATTATTGTGTGGTCAGTTATTTTTTCTTTTCCTTTCCTTTTTTAATTAGAACTGGATTAAGCTTGTATATTCAGCCTCCATTTTTGACTATCTGATGCAGGATTTGAGAGTTAATTCAGAGATTCCCCATTGTGCTAACATCAGTTATGATGAAATATAGGTTCCATCTGAAACCCTAGATACCCTGTTACTATTGCTTACAAATCCTGTCTTTCCCTGTCAGTTGCAGCTCTGAACACAGAAACAAAACTCTTTTCCAGCAATGCCATTATGTGTTCTCAGGATCATCAGAGCTCTGTTAATCCATGTTCCAAGAGCCCTCCCAGCTCTGACACTGAGGTTGGATGGCCTAAGCTAGTCCTGGAATTGTGTGTTCTAAGGCCTTTCCTGGCTCTCCTACCCCTTCCTCCAAGTCCTAACTTTCCCCTCTCCATGTGTGGAGGCCTGACATTTTGTATGCTCACATCTCACAATTTGATTGCAGGCTCTGAATATCTCCCCCATTTGGGGTTTTAAGGTCCCTCCCCCCTTCGGTATTATTTGTTCTACATACCCTCCACCGTCTGCAATTCTGGCTCCTTTTTGAAAACCCATTTCTATCATCCTGAGCTTGGATTGCCATTTTAGTGCAGAAATTTGCCATTCTAAGCTCTAGCCAGCCTTGTCTAGTATATTCTCTTGTAATGGAATTCCAAAGGCAACATTTTGTGTTCTCCTAGCTATGTTATTTTAAGTTCAAAGTCTCCTCACTTTGGTCATATTTGAGGACTTTTATTTTTTTTCAATTATCTATTCAGTTTTCTTAAATTACATATGTGTCTTAACAGTACAATTATTTCAAATTGCGTACTTAAATCCTTATTGGTTAAAAAAGAAAACCACTCCCTATTCATGACAAATAATAGAAATATCAACAGCAGTCTTAGCACACTAAGGCAGTGTATGGGATTTGTGTGTATATATTACATACGTACATACGCACACACATCTATTTTGTTTTCTTCAGATTTCTATCTTGTTAGGGTATTTTGCCTTTCCTCAATGACTGTGTTTTGGGACCTGACTTTTAAATCAGAGCATATACATGGTACTGACAGAAATGATATTGAAACATATGTTTTATGTCATACTATTTAAATACTAAATACATTTTTTAAAATTTAAATCTCATTCCCACAAAATTGGACCTCTGCCCAGCCCTTGATACTGTGTGTTCTTTGGCCCATCTGAGAACCTGACACTGTGTAGTTTTATGGCCAAAGCTAGTCCCGAGATTGCAATTTTGGAGACCTTTACCATGTCTGGTATTCCTTCTGCTTGGTGCCCTGCCATTCTCTTCTCCCTGGCTTCTGCCAGGCCTGACATTATGTGTGTTCATGCTGTTCAGAATAAGACTGTTGCTGTTCTCAGACTCTGAGCATCCGTAACTTTCTGTATTCTAAAATCCCTCCCAAGTTTGATGATCCCAATGAGACGGTCCCATCCAGCTGTGGACTCTAAGAGCAAGACCTCCAACCTCAGACATTCTGTGCTGACCATACCTTCTCAAGTCTCATATTCTGAACGCTATCTCACCTCCCAGTTTTAATAGTCAGAGCCTGGCCTGCCATTCCAGCCTGGAAATTCTCCCTTCTCAGCTCTGTCTAGCCTCTAATACATACTCTGGAAAGGCATCTCCAAGTCAGACATCTCCTTTTCTAAAGACGTTCCCAGCCTAGTTTTATAGCACCTCCCTCCTCTGATACTCTAGGGTATTTTTTTTCTTTTCTTTCTTTTCACTTAATCAGTTTTAGTATGTGAAATGCCAGATGTTTATTAAGAATACAATTATTTAGGTAATAACTTGTTTACTTTTAGATTTCTGTATTCTTATATTTTATCTTATATTTTTTTTGTTGTTTTTTTGAGTATTCTTATATTTTAATAAACAAATATGGCCCATTCACTAACAGTAATATTATGTATAACAGCCTTACCCCTTGAGGGCATTGCAATTACTTTTTTTGGGCAGTTCTATTTTTTCCATTTTTTCCCTTTAAATCTGGATTAAGCATGGTATTTTCAAAGTTCTACTTTGCCTGTGTAAGTCAGGACATGAGTTTTAATTTCTAGGATCACCGCTGTGCATATAGATATTATATGGATATGTATACTGAATTTCATACCATAAATATACTTAACATCTTTTTAAAATCTCCATCCCCAAGACTGGAACCCCTTAGCACAGAAAGAAGAGCTCTTCCCAGCAATGATATTAGGTATTCTCAGGACCATCAGAGTTCTGACAGTGTTCTAGGTGGCCTCGTAGCTCTGACACCACGTGGTTTGATGGCCCAGGCTAGTCCTAAAACTGTGTGTGCTGAGGCCTTTCCTGGCTCTCCTAGCCCTTCCTCTCTGTCTTCTGCCAGCTCTCCCCTTCTCTTCCCTCCAGCTTCTCCCAGGCCTGCCTTCTCTGGGCTCCCATCCCACTTAATCAGACAGCTGCTGTTCTCAGGCTCAGGACATCTCCCACATTCAGTGTGGTAAAGTCCCACACCTTTGATATTATGGAGGGGAGGCCCTGGGACCTTACTTTGTTTCCAGGCTCAGACATTCTGGTCTACATGCATCATTCCAAGTCTGATATTCTATTTGAAAACCCATTTCTAACATTCTGGGCCTGGACTGGCATCCCAGTGTGGAAAATCCTCTCTTCTAAGCTCTCTCCAGCCTCGAATATATGTTCTTGAGATGCTTCTCCAAGTCAGACAATCTATGCACTCATCTATTTACCAGCTCTTATTTTATGGTCAAAGTCCTCTCACTGCAGTGTTATTCAAGGAATTTTTTTTCCCTTTTCATTTACTTATTCAGTGTTAATTAATGACATATATACACAATACAATTATTTAAAAACAAATTGCCTCCCCTGTGAATCCTGTATACTTACCATATTTTTTCCCCAATAAATATACCCCACTAATTAACAACAATAGAAACCCTTGGAAAAACCCCATGCTTTTGCTTTTTGTCACTTTTTTTCCCTTTTCAATGTTTTCCTGTTAATCCAGATTAGGCATCATAGGTTCAAATGCCCACTTTGGTTGTGTAATTCAGGACATGAGTTTTAATTCAAAGGATCACCATTGTGCTTATTGATATTACACTGCCATAAATGCTGTATTCTATCCCATAAATATACTGAAAAAACATTTTTTAGCTTCACTTGCTTGGGCCCCTGAACACACGAACAAGACTCCTGCCCAGCAATAATACTATGTGTTCTCAACTCTTGTGATCATTGTTCTAAGAGTCCTCCTGGCTCTGCCACTAGTCCTGAAATTGTATGTTCTAAGGGCTCTCCTGGTTCCGCTTTACCTTCTTCTGTGTGCTCTGCCTGCTCTGACATGCTCTTCCCTCTCTCTTCTCTCAGGCTCTCTGTTCTGTGTACTCACATTCCACTGAATCAGACCCTTTCTCTTCTCTGATCACCTTTCGGTGTTCTAAACTCCCTCCCATGTTTGTCATTCTGGATTCCAGGCCCCACCCAGCTCAGGCATTCTCCATTCTGAGCTGCCTCCAAGTTTATTCATTCTCTCTTCTACACTCTCTCCCAGGCCTGATATTCTGGCTTTTTGTCAACTCCCACTTTTCACACTTAGGTCCAGCGCTGGAAGACTATTCTGAGCTCTCCCTCCAAGTCAGACACCATTATCAATGTTCCCTTTTAGCCAGACCATGTTATGGTCAAAGTCTCCTCCCTCCTCTGATAATCTAAGGTTGTTTTTTCCCTATTTGCTAATTTCTTCAGTTTTGGTATATTAAATTACAAAATATATATTTTCAATACATTTGAGAGCATGAATTATTTTTCTTTTGAATTTTCTGTACTTTACTTTGTCAATAAATACTGACTGTTCATTAACAATAGTAGTACACTGCCTTAACCCTGAAAGACACAGCATGCAATTATATTTTAGTTATTTTTTCCTTTTCTTATTCTTTTTGTTTTAGTCACTATCAGACTAGGCACTATATGATGACCTTTAGTCTTTGACTGAGTGATGTAGGACATGTTTTAACTACGAGAATTACCATCATGCCAAAATAAATTATAACATTATTTAGGTTGATTCTTTTATCCTAAAGAAACTTTTTATATTGTCCAAATTTACTTTGCAACTCTGAGGTCAGAAACAAGTCTCCTTCCCTGCAATGATATTGTGTATTCTCAAGCCCATCTGAGCTCTGCTAATCAATGTTCTGAGAGCCCCACCTAGCTCTTACACTGTGTGGTTTGATGGCCCAAGCCAGTCCTGAAAATTGTGTGTGCTGAGGCCTTTCCTGGCTCCCCTAGGCCTTCCTCTCTGTCCTCTGCCCACTCTCCCCTTCTCTTCCCTTGTCTTCCTTCTGGCTTCTCCCAGGCCTGCCTTCTCTGGGCTACCATCTTACTCAACTAGACAACTCCTGTTCTCGGGCTCGGAATACCTCCCACATTCGGTGTTTTTAAGGTCCCTCACACGTTGATATGATTTGTTCTTCATGCCCTTCTGAAGTTAGATATTCTGGCTTCTATCTGAAAACATTTCGAACATCCTAAGTTTGGACTGCCATAGCTATTAAAAAATTCTCCATTCTAAGCTCTATATCCAGGTTCTCTTGAAATCTATCACCAAATAAAATATATCTTCTAAAGAATATACTAGCTGTCTTTTTTAAAATATAAAATCCCGTCACTCCAGAAATATTCAATATTTTTTTCCTTTTCACTTATTCAGTTTTATATTAAATTACATATATGTGTTAGCAGTATCACAAGTGGTGTCCCTATTAAAATTGGATACCTATAATTTTATTTGTTTAAAAGAAAACACTCCCTATTCATTACAAATAACAGAAATATCAGTAACAATCTTAACAGATAAAGGCAGTGCATGGAATTTTTTGTCCCTCAGCATCTTTTTATTTTTTTCCTACTATCTTCCAGCTTTCCTCATTGGCTGTGTCTTGGGACCTGACTTTTAAATCAGAGCATCAGCATTGTATTGATAAAAAATTACATTGAATCATGTTGCCTGTCCTACCATATACATGTGAATACAGATATAGATTCATAAATTTAGTCATCACTCTTCCCAAATTGGAACTCTGAGCACAGAAACAGGGTTCCTTCCCACCAGTGCTAATGTGTATTCTCAGGCCCATCTGAGCTCTCATCATCGATGTTCTAAGAGCCCTCCCTGCTCTGACACTGAAGTTTTATGGCCAAACCTAGTCCTAAATGCCATGTTCTATCTAAGGGCTTTCCTGGCTCAGGTCCCCTAAATGCCCTGCCACTGTTCTCTCTGCCTTCTTCCAGCTGCCCTCACCCTATTCTGTGCCCTCACATCCCATGGAATCAGATATCTCTGTTCTCAGGTTCTGATTGCAGGGTTGGAGGGTGGAGCATTAAACTCTACCATTCTAGCTCACTCTACTTTGCTACCTTAGCTCTACTTGGGCTCAACTCCATGGAACAAGATTTCCTAGATTCCTCTTGCTCCCTGTGCCCCCTGGTGTCCTCTGGCCTTCCCCAACCCCTGCTGTTTTCCAGCTTCCTCTTATATTATCTTCTCACTTTAGATTCTGAGCTCCTCCAGGGTAGGGGCTAACTTTCTTTTTTCTTGTTTGTGTCCTTAGTGCTTAGCACAGTGCCTAGCACACAGTAGGTGCTTATTAAATGCATATTGAATAGCACGGAATTGCCCTCAGGCCCTATTGATTCTAAGGTGCCCCAAGCTCAGACATTCCATGTTGGACATACCTTCTCAAGTCTCATACTCTGGCTTCCATGTAACCTCCCAGTTCTGATATTCAGAGCCTCGACTTCTACCCAAACCCAGAAATCCTCCATCCTAACTTCTATCCACCCTTCCGTATATGACATTAAAAGGCACCTCTGAGTCAGACACTGTATTTACTAAAGTTTCTCACATCCTAGTTATTTTGTTACTCTGCTTTCCTAGGGCTTTTCCCTGCCTTTTCTCTTATTTAATAAGTTTTAATATGTTAAGTGACATGTTCATAACAATACACATATTTAAGATCACAGATTGTTTCTCTTATGAATCCTATATACTTACCTTCTTTTTCCCAATAAATATGGCCCATTCATTAACAACAACAGTAATCTGAATGGCAGCCTTACCCCCCTGACAACACTGCATACATTCACTTTTTTGTCACTTTGTTCTTTTCATCAGCTTACTTATAATCTTGATTAAGCACTGTGTATTCAAATCTCTTCTACAACTGTGCGGTCCAGGATATGTCTTAACTTAATCGTGCTGCTAGAATTATACTGTATTATATATTGCATCTAACACCTTAAGTATAATCTTTTATCATTGTTTACCTGTTATTCCCTCATATGTGGAAACTGGGAGAAACAAAATTCATTCCCAGCAATGACACTGTGGGACCGACCATCTATGTTCTAAGAGCCCTCCCAGCTCGGATGCTGGTTTTCTATTTGTCTAGAACTTGTATGTTCTAAGAACTTCCCTGGCTGTAATGTTACTTGTTCTACCCACTCTGCCTCCTCTGACATTCTCTTCTCCTACTGTGTGCTCACATTTGGGGGGATCAGACAATTTCTCTTCTCTTGCTGTGACTTTTTCCCATCTGTGTTCTAAGCTCCCCTTTTCCTTTGATAATCCAGGTTTATGTATGTTTGATTCCTAATTGTCTCCAAACTCATTAATTCCATATTCTACATGCCTTCCCAAGTGTGACAGTCTGGCTTCTACATCAACTACTGGTTTTCGTATATACATACATACATACATACATGGGGCTGCCATCCGAATACTGGAATTCTCTGTTAAAAGGCACCTCCATGTCAGACATTCTATTTCCTAAAGGTACTTCCAGCCCTGTCATTTTATGATTAAAGTCTCTTCCTGACTCAGATATTCTAGGGTTACTTTTTCCTTTTCACTTATTCACTTTTATTATATTAAACTATATATATCCACAATGTAATTACTTGAGAGCACACATTCTCATTTTAATTCTGTGCTTATTTTTTTAGGTACTGACCATTAATAGTGATATTTAAAACAGCCTTAACTTGTCAATACAATGCATATAATTACTGTGTTTTCTGTTATTTTTTCCTTTTCTTTTTGAGGGGTGGGCAGAACCTAATTAGGCCCGGTATGCTCACCTTTCTGTGCAGGACATGTTTTCATTCAGAGGATCATCATGGTGCTGACATAAATTATACTGTATTATGTTATATCCCATACACTAAATATGTAGCATTATTGTTGCTTACATTTTACTGTCCTTCTCTATAGTTGTAACTCTGAAAGCAGAAACAAAACTTGCTCCCAGCAACGATACTGTGTATTCTCAGGACCATCTGAGGATTGATACTCCTAGCTCTGATACCATGTGAATTCATGGCGACAACTAGTCCTGAGATAGTATCTTCTACAGGCTTTACTAGCTCTGACATCACTTCTTCTACCTGCCTTGATATCTCTGACACCCCCCTCTCTATGGCTTCTCCAAGACCTGACTTTGTGTGCTCAGACCCCATGGAATCAATTTCAGTTCTCTGACTCTGATCATCTCTCACTTTCTGTGACCTAAATCCCTTCCAAGTTTGATATTCTAGGTTGGAGAGCCCCATCTAGCTCTGGTCCCATTTGATTCAAAATTACCACCAAGCTCATACATTCTATGTTCCACCTACCTTCCCAAGTCTCATATTCTTACTGTCCCACTTCTGATAGAGTCTGGACTGCCATCTCAGCTGATATTCTTCATTCTAAGCTCTATCCATCCTCCAATACATTCTCTTGGAAGATGGTTCCAACTCAGATATACTTAAATCAAAGTAAATTTCAAGTCATGTCATCATCTCCCTGATGTCATGGTCCTCTTAAAAAGTGAAGGAAAAACCACAACCTGTGAATAGTCTGAGCTACCTGAATGGGGACCCAGCCAGTTCCAGTTGGGCAACTCAGCTCCTCCTGTCCTATCCTCCCCTCCTCCCAATAAAGATTCTCAGAGCCCTGTCATTTTTAGGTTTTTTTTCCATTGATTTCTTTAGTTTTGTTCATTAAGTTTGATAGCCTTTTGAGAGCATAAATTGGTTTTCTTTTGAATCCTGTGATACTTTTTTTCAATATATACTGATTAATCCTTAACAAGAGTAGTGATATCTACGTCAGCCTTAACACTAAAAATCACTGCAGCTAACTACCGTATTGTCAGATTTTTTTCCTTGCCTTAATTTTTTTTCCCCTTTGGAATCAGATTAGGCACTGGCATGTTCACTTTTCCGCTTTGTGTGACACAGGACATGAGTTAATTCAGAGTCACCGTTATCGTAATATGAATTATACTGAAATACATGTTGTATCTCATGCCCTAATCATACTTCTTTTTGTTTAAATTTACCTGTCATTGCCCATAAATTGTAACTCTGAGGATAGAAACAAAACTAGTTTCCAGCAACGATATTGTGTTTTTTGGGGGGGAACCAGCTGAGCTGCTAATTTCTATTCTGAGAGTCCTCCCAGCTCTGAAACCATGTGGTTTGATGGTCCAAACTAGTCCTGAAACTGTGTCTGCTAAGGCCTTTCCTGGCTCTTCTCGCCTTCCTCTCTGTCCTCTGCCAGTTCTCCCCTTCTCTTCCCTCTGGCTTCTCCCAGGCTGGCCTTCTGTGGACTCATTCAGACAACTCCTGTTCTCAGGCTCAGAACACCTCCCACATTCAGTGTTTGAAGGGCCCCATCTGGCTCAGGCACTCGATATCTTAAATTGCCTCCAACTGCAGACATTGTCTGTTCTACATAGTCTGGCTTCTAACATTCTGAGCCTAGAATACCAACCCCAATGCACAAATTCTCTGTTCTAAGCTCTATCCAACTTCCCAAATTCTGATGAAATACATCTCAGAGTCTGACGATCTATGTTCTACAAACTCCTCTGGCTTTGTCATTCTGTGTTCAAAGACCCTCACTCTGGTGTTATTCAAGGATTTTTTCCTTTTTATTATTCAGCTTTATTATATTAAGTTACACACTTGTCTTAGAAATATAATTCTTTAAATTCACAAATATTTAACCTTTTAAAACTGTTCAACAAGCACTCCCTATTTATTACCAATTCAATAATATTCTTATCAGATTAAGGTAGTGAGTGAAATTAGTTCCCCCGCCCAGGGTATTTTTATTTTTTCAGATTTTTAGCCTTAGAAGGTAATATATTTTTACTTTCCCTCACTGGCTATATCTCAGGACTAGAGTTTAAAATCACAGTATCAGCATGGCATTGATATAAATTATATCAAAATGTTGCATGTCATACCCTTAAATAGTTATTTTCTTTTTAAATTTAAGTTCCTCCTCATAAATGGGAATTCCAAGCACAGAAATAAAACTCCTCCCCAGCAATGTATGACTTAGAGGGCTCTCAGGATCATCTGAGTTCTTCTCCTATTCTGCTGCATTTTCCCTGCTCTGACACACTGAGGTTTTGAGCCCCCCCGCTCCTCCAGTGATGATGCTGAATGGTCTACGGTCTTCCTTGGTTCTATCACTTGGTCCCTGCCTTGCCATCTTTGCCATTCTTTCTCCTTGGCTTCTCCTGGGCTCACAACCCATGAAGGCCCTTTCTGAGAACAGAGTCTCTCACGCATTGGATAGTCCAGATTCCTTTTCCCTATCTAGCTCAGGCATTCTTGATTCTAAATTGCTTCCAAGCTCATTCATTTTATGTTCTACATTCTCTCCTAGGTCTGATATTCAGGCTTCTGAGTCCATGCTCCTTTCTGATACCCAGAGCCCAGCCTATTATCCAAGTCCTGAAATTCTAAGTTCTATTCAACCTCCAATATAGTCTTTTGGCAAACTAGACATTCTTTCTATTTCCTAAAGATCGTCCCTGACATGTCATTTTACGGCCAAAGTCCCCTACCTCCTGCTATTCTCAGGCTTTTTCTTTTCACTGACTTGTTTTAGTATATTAAATTACATATATGTATTAGCAATGTAATTATTTGAGAGCATAAATTGTATCTTTTGAATTTTGAGTACTTGATTTTTTAAATAGTGACCATTCATTAACAAGTGATAGCTACAGCATTTTAACACTTAAAGAACCTCATGTGATTACTATGTTGTCAGTGTTTGCATTTCTTTTTGTTGGAACCAGATTAATATGTTAGTCTCACTTCTTTAACTGTGTGATGCAGGACCCATGAGAGTTAATTCACAGGCTCACCACTATGCTGACATAAATTATCTATTGCATTTCATACCCTAAATATACTTTATCATTTTCATTTAAAAGTTACCAATTATTCATTGTAAGTTGCAGCTCTGAACAGAGAAGCAAAACTTGAGAACTTTGTTCTCAAGACTATCTGAGCTTTGATAATCCACGTTCTAAGAGGCTTTCCAGCTCTGGCACTGTGTGGTGTTATGGCCCAAGGGTGTTCCAAGTGTATGTTCTACAGACTTTGGTGGCTGTTACCACTTGTTCTACAGATCTTCCCAGCTGGTCTTATTTCTTGCTTCTCCCAGGCTTGTCACACTCTATGCTCACATCTCATGGAGACAATTTCTATTCTCTGACTCTGATCACCTCTCACTGTGTTCTAAAGTCCTTCCCAAGTTTGATATTCTAGGTTGGAGGACTCCACTGATTTTAAATTTCCTCCAGCTCAGATGTTCTGTTTTGGACATACTCTCTCAAGTCTTCTATTTTGGCTTCTATGCCAACTCCCAGTTATAATATTCAGAGCCTGAACTGGCATCTCAGTCTTGAAACTATTCATTATGCTGATACAAATTATACTGAAATATATCTCTTGCACTAAATATACTTAATTTTTTTTAACTCTGAGCAAAGAAACAAAACTCCTTCCCTGAAATGGTATTGTATGTTCTCAAGACCATCTGTTTTAAGTTTCCCCAGCCACTTCTAGTCCTGACATTCTATGCCCTCTTACTTGTTCTGTCTTCCCAGCTCTGACATTCTCTTCTTTATGGATTCTTCCAGGCCTGATGTTCTGCATGTCTAGATCCTACTGAATCAAGCAACAGTTTTCTGGCTCTGACCATCTCTCACTTTCTTTGATCTTAAGTCTCTCCGAAATTTAAAATTCTGAGTGTCCCATCTAGCTCCTGTCCCATTGATTCTAAACTGCCTCCAAGTTCAGACATTGTATGTTGGGCACAACCTCTCATCTCATATTCTGACTTCTTTGTCAGTGTTCATTTCTGATATTTAAGTCTGGACTGTCAGCTCAGCACTGACACTCTCCATTCTAAGCTCCATCCAGTCTCCAAAATACTCTCTTGAAAGACACCTCCAAGTCGGATACTATTCTCTAAGAACCATTGCAACTCTGTTATTTTATTGTTAAACTTGCCTTCTACCACCTCTTCTCTAGGGTTATTTTCCTTTTCACTTATTGTTTTACTATATTAAATTACATATATAGTATATATTAGCAATACAGTTATTTGAGAGCACAAATTTTCTTTTTGTTTTATTTTTTCAGTAAGTTGATCATTCATTAATAATAATAATAGGACATCTAAAGTAGCCTTAATTATTGAAGCTACTACATGCAACTATTTTTACCTTTAAAAAAATGGAACCAGGTTTGGCACAGTATGCTTGCCCTTCCTCTTTCTGATTCTGTGAAGTAGAGTATGTTTTAATTCAGATCGACTTTGTGCTGATATAAATTATATTGTTATGTTTTAACTTATATTGTAAGTATCATTGTTGTTTACATTTTCCCATTCAACCTCTGAGCACAGAAACAAAACTTATTTTGAGTGCTGATAATCCAGAAGAGCCCTTCCAGCCCTGACATTATGAGGTTTTATGGCCAAAGCTAGTCCTGAGATTTGAGGCTGTTGGGGCTTTTTTGAACTTTGATATCTTTTCTTCTACCTGCCTGGCCAGCTCTGACAGTCTTGACATACTGTGTGCTCACATCTCGGGGTATCAGACAATTTCACTTCTGTGGCTCCGACCACCTCTCCCTTTCTGAGTTCTCAGGTCACTACTGAGCTTGACATTCTAGGTTGGAGAGCTGCATTATTTCTAAATTGTCTCCATACTCAGACATTCTATGTTGGGCACACCTTCTCAAGCCTCATATTCTGACTTCTATGTGGGCTCCCAGTTCTGATTTTCAGAACCTGGAATGCCGTCCCAGCCTTGAAATCCTCCCTTCTATCCTCTATCCATTCTCCAGTGTTCTCTTGGAAGGCACCTCCAAGTTAGATATCGTTTCTAAAGTCTCTTCTAATTATTTTATGTTCAAAAGCCTGTCTTCTGATATTCTACAATTTTTCCCTTTTCACTCATTTTATCAGTTTTAGTATATTAAATATTTAAGATCACAGATTGCTTCCCCTGGGAATCCTGGGTACTTACCTTTTTTTTTCTTTTCAATACATTCGGCCCATTCGTTAATAATTGTAATTTCTACAGCAGCCTTACTCCCTTTAATGTACTGTATGCTTTTTACTTTGTCAGTTATTTTGTTTTTCATTTTACTGTTTTCCTTTTCATCCAGGTTAGGCACTCTATATTAAAATTTCTCCTTTGGCTATCTGATTCAGGACATGAGTTTTAATTAAGGATCACCATTGTGTTTATAGATATATTGAAATGTGTTGCATTTCATACCATAAATATACTTTTGAATGCTTTCTAAATTTACTTTTTCTTCCCTGTAACTTGGACAAGATTCCTTCCCAGCAATGGTATCATGTCTTCTCTGGATGATAATCAGAGCCTGTTAATCTATGTTCTAAAAGCCAGCTAAGCTCTGACAGTGTGTGCTTTTTTTCGCCAAAACTAGTCCTGATACTGTATGTTTTAAGAGCTTTCGGAGCTCTGATAGCCCCTCTTTTTAAGTGCTTTCCAGCTCTGCCACTCCCTTCTTTCTGGATTCTCCTAACTCTTACCTACTGTGTGCTCAGATTGTACTGAATAAGACAATTTGTTTTCTGGCTATTATCTCCCACGTGATGTGTTTTTAGGTCCCTCACTCCTCTGACATTAAGGTTAGGAGGACGCCATCTAGTTCAGGCACTCTTGATAATAAATTGCCTCTAAGTTCAGTCATTCTATTCTATTGCACAGGCCTTCTCAGGTATGATATCCTGGCTTCTGAGCCTGGCCTGTCATCCCACTGCAGAGATTCTCCATTCTAATCTCTATCCAGCTTCCAATATATTTTCTTACAATGTCTCTCCAAATCATACAATCTACGTTCTAAAGACTTATTTTTTGTTCAGAGTTCCCTCACTGTGGTGATAGTTAAGCTTCCCTCTCCCACTTTTCACTTAGTCAGTTTTAGTATACCGTATTACATATATGTCTTAGCAATGCAATTATTTAAAATCACAAATGGTGTTCCTTTTAAAACTGGGCACTTAACACCTTATTGGTTAACACTCCCCATTTACTACCAATATCAATAGATTATCTGCAGCACTCTTGCCCGATTAAGGCTGCGCATGTAATGTTTTTTTTTAATTATTTTGGATTTTCAGCCAACTATGGTAATAAACATATTTTACCTTTCCTTATTGACTGTTTCAGGACCTGACTTTGAAACCAGAGCATCAGAAATTGTGCTGATGCCATATTGAAACTTATGCTGTATGTCAAACCTTAAAAATTGTTTCTTACTGTTTTTAACTTTTACCTGTCCCTCCCCGTAAATGGGAACCCTAAGCAATGGTATTGTGGGTTCTCAAGATCATCTGAGCTCTACAAGAGCTTTGTTCTAAGTTTCCTTAGCTCTGACACTCTGATGTTTTAAAGCCACTCCTACTCCTTACATTGTATGTTATAAGGGCTTTCCTGGCTTTGATATCTTTTTTCTAAGTTTTCTGACTGCTCTGACATTCTCTTCTCTCAGATCTAACACTCTATATACACACATCCCATGGAATCAGACAATTTCTGAGCTAGCTCTGACTTCTATCACTTTCTATGATCTAAGGTCCTCCTACCTTTGACATTCCAGGTACCAGGGTCCCTTCTAGTTCTTGATTCTAAATTTCCTCCAAGTTCATTAATTTAATGACATTTTATGTTCCATATATCCTGAGCTCTTATATTCTGGCTTCCTTGTCAACTACCAGCTTTGTCATTCAGAGCCTGTACTTTATTTTTTCAGTAAATACTGAACATTAACAGTAATAGTGATATCCATTGCAGCCTTAACCCTTTAAGATACTGCATGCAATTACTGTACTTTCAATGACTGTTTTTCCTTTTTTTAAACTGGAGCAAGATTAGGCATTGTGTGATCACCTTTACGCTGTGAGTTGTAGGACATGAGTTTTAATTCCGGGCATCACTACTGTGCTGATATTAGATTATACTGAAATACATATTGTATTACATACCATAAATACACTCTATTATTATTTAAAAATTTTTCTTGTCCCTCTGCATGACTTGGACCTCAGAGCACACTGTGAAGACCCCTTATCAGCAATTATACTGTGTTCTTAGGACTTTCTCAGCTCTGACAATTTGTGTTCTAAGAGGCCTGTCGGCTCTGACCCTCTCAGTTTTTAAAGAGACTTATAATCTTGAAACTGTATATTGTAAAGGCTTTCCTAGTAGCTAATCTAACATTTATATAGTACCTACTGTGTGTACTTTACAAACAGCTCTGATATTCCCTTTTCTATGGCTTCTCCCAGGACTGACATTCCATATGCTCACATCCCATGGAATCAGACAAGTTCCCTTTTCAAGCTGAACATCTCACAGTCTCTGGGTTCTAAGGTCTCTCTTAATTTTACTATTCTAGCTTTCAGGGCACAATTCATATTAGGCATTCTTGATTTTAACTTTCCTCCAAGTTCAGACATTCTATGTCCTACTTGCTCCCCCCCCCCACCAGGACTGAAATTTTATACTCTAAACTCTTTCCAAATTCCAACATATTCTCTTCAAATGCGCTTCTATATCAGACATTTTATGTCCTAAACACTCTCCCAGCTGTCATTTTATGTTCAAAGACTCATTTCTGTGACATTCAAGGGTTTTTTTTCTTTTCACTTATTCTGTTATAGCAAATTATATATGTCTTAGCAATACAATGTTTTAAATCCACAAATGGTGTCCTATTTTTCAAAGTGGGTTTTTATTGAAACAGTTTGTTTCAATAAAACAGTCCTTATTCATTACCAATTAAAGCAATATGAATTGTAGTCTTACCAGAACATTTTCTTTTGCATGGAGTTAGCTTGTCTGATAGGTTTGTTTCGAGTCAGCTAAGGCAATATGTTTTTAACTGTCCAATTTGTTTGTGTTTCAAGAACAGTTTTAATTCAGAGCATCACCATTGTTCTTTTATAAATTATATTGAAACGTGTTGTACCTCCTATTAAAAATAGCCTGAGTCATTGTTTTTGACATTACCTCTCCCTCCTCATAGTTTACAACCTGAGTACATAAATAAAACTTTTTGCCAGTGATGATACTGTGTGTTCTCGGGACCATCTCAACTCTAATAATATATGTTCCAAGAGCCCTCTCAGCTCTGACTGGCTGATATGGCCATAAATAGTCCTGCAATGGTATGTTTTAGGGGCTTTCCTAGACAGGTATCCCTTGTTATTAATGTCAGCTCTGACCCTTTCTTCTCTGTGGCTTCTCTCAGGCCTTACATTCTACATACTCAGCATCCTATGGAGTTAGCCAATTTTTGTTCTCTGGCTCTGTTCATCTCTCTCACTTTTTTTGTTCTAAAGTCCTTCCCAGGTTTGATATTTCAGGTTCCAGGGTCCAATCCAGCTCAGGGACTTTTGATTCTAACTTGCCTTCAAGTTCATTCATTTTATGATTGAATGTTTGACATATTTTTCAAGGTCTGATATTCTGTCTTCCATGTTTTGACATTTGGAGCCTAGACTGTTGTCCCACAGTGAAATGCTCTGTTCTAAGCTCTCACTAACCTCCAATATGTGTTCTTGAAATGTGCCTCCAAGTAAAAAATGGTGTTCTATAAACCTTCCCAGACTTGTGATTTTATTTTCAAAGACCCTCCCTCCTCAGATACTCTAGGGTCTTTTTTCTTTTTCACTTATTTATCCAATTATATGTGTCTTAGCAATATAATTCTTTAAAATCACAATTGTTTCCCTTTTCATAATTCTGTACTTACCTTATTTTTTCAATACATACAGCCCTTTCATTAACATTAAGAGTAATATTTACAGCAACCTTTAGACTTCAAGAGACTGCATGCAATTACTTTTTGGTTGTTTTTTTTCTTTTCTTTGTTGTCTTTTGGAGTCAGATTAGGTACCGTATGGTCACCTTTCCACTTTGGTTTTGTGATTCAGTGTGTGAATTCTAATTCAGAGCATCATCATGAAACATATGTTGCATCTTGCACCCTAAATGTAATTTTAAAAATATACCTGTCCCTCCCCGGGAGCACAAAAACCAAACTATTTGCCAGTGATGATGGTATATATTCTTAGTACCATCCCAGCTCTGACAATCTGTTCTACGGTTCTCCCAGCACTGACAATCTTTGCTTTTAGGGCCACTCCTAGTCCTGACATTGTATGTTCGATGGGTTTTCCTGCCTCTGATATCCCTTGTTTAATCTTTCCTGAGGGCTAGGCTATCCTCTTCTTTGTGGTTTCTCCCATCTCCCACATCTGATCTTCTACATGCTCAGATCCCACTGAATTAAACAACTGGTGTTTTCAAGCCCTGGCCTCTTTTCACCTCCTGTGTTCTAAGGTCCCTCCCACTCTTGATAATTCTGAACACCAATGTAGCTCAGGCGCTCTTGATTCTAAATTGCCCTTAAGCTCAGATATTTTATCTACATGGCCTCACAAGTCTGATATTCTGACTCCTATGTCAATGTTCAGTTTTGACATTCAGAGCCCAAATTGCCTTCCCAGGGCATAAAGTCTCTATTCTTAGCTCTAGTCAACCTTGGCCAAGTCAGACATTCTGTTTTGTAAAGATTTTCCCACCCCTGTCATTTTATGTTCAAAACCCCTCCCTTCTATTTTTTTGCCTTTTATTACATTAAATTAAATATAGGTATCAGCACAATGATTTAAAATTAAAAATGTATCCCTTTAGAATTGTTAACTTTTTTTCAATAAATACTCTCTGTTCATTAAAAATAACAGTTGTCTCTACAGTGGCCTTGCCCCTTGAAAACACTGCATGAAATGACTTTTTTGGTCTGTTATTTTTTTTTCTTTTCACTGTTTTGTTTTGGACACTGTATGTTAACCTTTCCTCACTGGCTGCGTTTGGAGCAATGAATTTTCATTTCAAGTATCACCATTGTGCTGATACAAATTATAGCTTGCTTAGCTCTGGCATCCCTTGTTCTATTTGCCTTCCCAGCTCTCATATATTCTATAGTTAATCTCAGGTTTGATATTCTGTGTGCTAAGATCCTACTGACTCAAACAATCTGAGTTCTCAGGCTCTGTCCAGCTTCCATTTGATATTCTAAAGTCCCTTCTACCTCTGGTATTCCAGGTTCTAGGGCTTCATTCAGCATTCTAGTTTTCCTGCAAGCTCAGATATGTTATGTTTAGTGTGCCCTCCCAGGTCTTATATTCTGGCTTCTGTGTGAGCTCCTACTTCTGATAATCAGGCCTGCATCTGCTATCTCAGTGCTGAAATTCTCTATTCTAAACCCTAGCCAACCCCCAATATATTTTCTTGAAAGGTACCACCAAGACTAGACAGTCTATGAATATTTTATATTCTAAGGCTGCTCCTTCCTCTCACAATCTAGGATTTTTTTCATTGTTCATTTGGTTTTATTACATTATGTTACATATGTCTTAGCAAAATAATGATTTAAAATCATGAATGATGTCCTTTTGAATCCTGTGTACTTACCTTAGTTTTTTTTAAACAATAAAAAGTTCCCATTCATTAACAATAAAATAGTAATGTCAGCAGCAGTTTTACTCCATCAAGTCACTGTATGGAATTACTTTTTTGTTGATTGTTTTTACTTCACTTTTTTGGTTTTGTTTTTAAGCCTGACCAGGCCTAGTGTATTCACCTTAGCTCTTTGTCTGTGAGGTTCAGGACTTGAGTTATAATTTCCAGCATTACCACTGTGCTGGTATAAGTTACATTGAAATATGTGTTCTATTTAATTCTCTAAGCATGCTTTGCTATTTATTATTTTCTTTAATTTGGATACCTTTCACTCCAAACACCTGGCCCACTGAGCACCTAAATTTAACAAAGCAAATTCCTTCCCTGTTTTGATATTCTGTCTAAGGCCCTTACCAGCCCTGACAATCTCTTCTCTATGGCTTCTCCCAGGCCTGATAGTTTCTTGACTAATATCTCACTGATTTGCATACTGTGTGTTCTCAAGTTCAGATCATCTCTTACTTTCTGGGATCTAAGGTCTCTCCAACCTCTGATAGTCCAGGCTCTAGGCCCCCATCAAGTTCAGGCACTGTTGCTTCTAAATTTCCTCCAAGTTGGGCCATTCTATGTTCTAAGTGACCTCCCTGGTCTGATATTGGCTTCTATGTTGTCAACTTCAATTTTTGTCATATGGAGCCCTGAATGCCTTTCAAGATCTCTAGCAGCCCCTATATTTCATCTTGAGAGGCATATTCCAGTCCAGATACTGTATGTTCTGATGGCCCTCAAAGCTCTGAAATTCTATGCTATAAGGCCACTCCCTAGTATGATAGTCTAACTTTTTTTCTTCTCACTTTCATTTCCTTTTATTTTATAATACTGAATGTCTCTTATCAATATAATGATTTAAAAGCAAAAATGAGGTCCCTTTTAAATACTCTGTACTTAACACCTACCTTATTTGTTTCAAAAATAGTCCCCATTCATTACCAATAATACAAATGTCAATAGCAGTCCTACCGGAACAAGACAGATCATGGAGTTAATTTTTTTTTAAACCAGATGAAGTACTATATTTTACCTTTCCTTTTTGGGTATGTGGTTCAGGATGAGTTTTAATTCAGAACAACATCACTGCACTTATATAAATGAGGACTCTTACAATATGTGTTCCCAGACACTAGCCATCTCTCACTTTCTGTATTTGAGGCTCCCTTCCACCTCTGAAATTCCAGGTTCCCTGGCCCCATGCAGCTCAAGAATGTCTGACTCTAAACTGCCTCCTAGCTCAGACAGTCCATGCTCTTTGTCAATACCCAGTTCTGACGTTCAGACCCAGACTACCTTCATAGTGCCCGAAGTTCAGACCCAGACTACCTTCGTAGGGCTGAAAGTCACTATGTTCTACCCAATGTCTTATCCTCAAAGGCAGCTCCAAGCTCAGCTATTCTGGCTTCTGAAGACCCTCCTTCTCTGATAGTCTAAGGGTTTTAATCTTATCACTTACTAATTCAGTGTTATCATATTACATATCTGTCTTAGCAATACAATGATTTAAAATCTCAAATGATGTTTCTTTAAAATCCTGTGTACTTACCTTATTTTTCAATACATATTCCACATTTATTAAACAATAACAGTAACATCAACAGCAGTCTTACCCCATCATGGCAATGCATGTAATTACTTTTTTTTCATTTTTTTTCTTTTCTTTTTTTTTTAGCCAGATTAGGCATTGTATGTTCAACTTTCTTCTTTGGCTGTGTGTTCAGGACCTGAGTTTTAATTCAGAGTATCACAATTGTGCTGATAGAAATGATATTGAACCATAAATATACTTTGTATTTTTAAAAATAAATTTACCTGTCCCTCCCAATACCTATGTCATAGGGTAAATTAAAAAAAAAACCACACATAACCACCCTCCTTCCCACATGACATTATGTGTTCTAAGTCCCTTTTCATGTCTCAAAATCTCTTTTCTATGAGCTCTGCCAGCTCTGCTTTTAAGGAAGCTCTTAGTAGTGACATTCTGTATGAGAATGACTCTCCTGACTTTAAAATTCTCTTCTTCTAAGGACCTTCCTAGCTCTGAAATTTAACGTCTCTATGACTATATGACTACTCTCAACTCTGGCATTAGGTTTGCTAAGATCCTAATAACTTGGACAGGTTCTGACCATCTCCCACTTTCCGTGGTCTAAAGCAGTGGTGCCAGACTCAATACAAATGAGGGCCACTAGTCCACACATAAGGATCCCTAAGAGCCACATACTGACTTGACTTTAAATGCAATGTTATCTATGTTTTATTGTATTTTGATTGATTTTGTTAAGTAGTTCCCAACTTCATTTTAATCTGGTTAGGAAAGCACTGGGGAGTTTTGTGGGTGTGCCCAGTGTTTGACATCTTTGGCCTAAAGGCCCTCCCAGCTTGGATACTACAGGTTTCAGGGTCTCATTTAGTTCAGGCATTCTTGATTCTCTCCAACTTCTGAAATTCTATGTTCTAAGTACCCTGGCCAGGCCTATCATTCTGAGCCCTGACTGCCCTCTCAGCTCTGAAATTCTCCATTCTACACTCTCTGGTCTCATAAACCCAGGCACGCTAAGGCTTCTCCCTTCCAGGCCTGGAATTCTATGTTTGATGGCCACAACTGGCTATGATATTTCAGGATTTTTTCCTTTTCTATTATCCACTTCTTTTTATTTTATTACATTGCACATGAGTCTTGTCAACATAATGATTTAAAAGAGAAAATGTTGTGCCTTTTAAATCCTATGCACTTACCACCTTGTTTCAATAAACACTCCCCACCAGATTAAGGCAGTATATTGGAATTACTATTTTTGTGAAGCCTTTTTCAATGGTTTTTTTCCCTAAGTAAGATAAGGCAATGAATGTCCTTTTCCCTTTGACAATGTGAATGAGGATCAGAATTTTAATTTGGAGCATCATCACTTTCTGATATAAATTGTATTGAAACATATGTTGCATCTCATAATATATACTTTATTATTGTTTAGATTTACCTGCCCCATCCTCTAGCTCAGGCCCCTGAGTACATCAAGAAAACTCCAGGACCATTTCAACTTTGCCAGTCTCTGTTCTAAGAGCCTTCCAAGCCCTGCCCTTCTGTGACATGAAGGCCACCTACTCCTAGCTCTGACCTTCTGTTTCCTAATGGCCTGAGTCTCATGTGCCTTATTTCTATGTGCCCTGCTGGCTCAGACATCTTCTCTGCTCCTTCTCCCAAACCTGACATCTGGTACTTTGCTCCCTCAGAATCAGTCTTATTCTCACGCTCCAATGCTCTCTCACCTTCTATGTTTTAGGGTACCCCCCCAATGGCTGATATTCTAGGTTCCAGATTTCCATCTAGCTCAGGCCTTCTTGGTTCTAAGTCTCCTCTGAGCTCATTCATTCTATATTCTACATTCTCTCCCAGGCCTGATGTTCTGGCTTTCCTAGCAGCAACCCATTTTGACATTTAGAGTCTGGGCCGCCACTCTAGTTATAGAATTCTATGTTCAAAACTTTCTCCCACCTCCAGTTTATCTTCTTCAAAGGCACATCCATTGCCAGACATTCTATGTTCTCAAGGTCCTCCCTCCGCTCATATTTTGGGGTATTTTTACTTCTAACTTATTTGCTAAGTTTTATTTTACTACATTATATGTGTCTTAACAATACAATAATTTAAAATCCCAAATGTTGTCGCTTTAAAATTTTGCATACTTACCTTATTTTTTCCAATAAATACTCTCCGTTCACTGGCAGCCTAACCAGAGCAAGGCAGTGCATAAATTATTTTTTTCAGGACTGTTTAGTGGGGGTGGGAGTGGGGGGAAGGGCTGTTAAAGGCACCATATTGTCACCTTTCCTCTTTGAATAGGTACACCAGGACCTGAGTTTTATTTCAGAGTGTCACCGCTGTGCTGCTAGAAATTATACTGAAATAAATGTGCATCTCATACCGTAAAGAGCATTATTGCTGTCTTGTAAATTTACCTGTGACCCCCAATATCTTGGACTCCTGAGAACATCAAGAAAACTCCTTCCCAGGGATGATACTGTGTGTTCTCAGTCTGCTAATCTGTGCTCTAAGAGCCCCTCCTCTCAGCTCGGCCACTCACGCCACTTGGTGACTCGGTGTTGGAAAGTGTCTCCTGGCTCTGATATCCCCAAGAGCACTACCTGCTCTGACATTGCTACTCCCAGGCCTGCCATTCCATAGGCTCAGATCCCAATGAGTCAGACAATTTGAGTTCCAAACTACCTTCCCCCTTCCATATTCCAGACTGGAGGCCCATTCTAGGTCAGGCACTCAATTTAAAATCACCTCCAAGCTGAGATAGTCTCAATGCCCTCCCAGGTTGGATATTCTGCCTTCTAGTTAAACCTCCAACATTATAGTCTCAGTGCCCTCCCAGGTCGGATATTCTGCCTCCTAGTTAAACCTCCAGCATTCAGAGCGATGACCACTATCCCAGTGATGAAATTCTCTACTCTGAGCTCTATCCAGCTGCCAATATGTTCTCTTGAAAGGCCAGACATCCCACATTCTAAAGACCCTCCCAGCCCTGACATTTTAGGTTCTAAGTCTCCTCCCTTTTTTGATAGTCAAGGGTTTATCCCCCCTTTTAATTTATTGGTTCAGTTTTATAACTTTAGATACAAGTCTTAAAAATAAATTATTTAAAATCCCAAATATTGTCCCACTTAAATCCTGTGAACTTACCTTATTTTTTTTTCAATAAATACTCCCCATTCATTAAGAATAATAGGAATAGCGACAGCTGTCTTACCCTTCAAGGCACTGCATGGGATTACTTTTTTGTCGGGTTTTTTTCTTTTCTTTTTTTTTTTAGGGGGGGAGCCAGATTAGGCACAGTATGTTCACGTTTCCTCTTTGTGTGGTTCACGACCTGAGTTTTAATTCAGAGCATCACTATTGTGCTGATATAAATTATATTCAAATAAATGTTGCATCTCATGCCATAAAGATACTTAATCATTTTAAAAATTTACCTATCCCTCCTAATATCTTGACCACTGAGCATCTTGTAAAACAAAACCACCAAAACCTCCTTCCCATCGATGATGATGCGTGTTCTAAGGACGAGCCCAGCTCAGATAATCTATGTCCTAAGAGCCCTCCCAGCTCAGACCCTGTGGTTTAAGGATGTTCTTCCTGACCTCGTGTTCTTAAGGCTTTCCTATATTCTAAAGGTCGATCTAACACTGACATTCAATATTCTAAGGCCCTATCCTCCTCTGATATTTGAGATTTCTTCCCCCTTTTCATTTAGCTATTTGGTTTTATTACATCACTTATGTGTCCCAGTGGTAGAATGACTGAAAATCACAAATGGTATGTACCTTTTAAACCTTTTATATCCTGTGTACTTACCTTATTTTTCAATAAATACTATTTATTCATTTACAATGATCGTAATAATCATAGCAATCTTTCCCCGTTTCTGCATGGAATTACTTTCTTTTTTTTCCTTTTCTTTGTTACAGTTTTTTGGGTTGGGGAGGAGCCAGAATAGGCTCTGTATGTTTGCCTTTCCTCTTTGAATGCTTCAGGACCTAAGTTTTCATTCAGGACATCACCATTTTGCTAATATAAATTATACTGAACTATATATTGCATCTTATACCATAAACTTCATTTTAGAATTTTACCTCTCTCTCATAATACCTTGGTCACTGAGAACATTTAAAAAACCAAACTATACTTCCTTTCCGGATATGATATTGTGTCTCCTAAGACCCTTCCCAGCTCTGCTATTTTGTGGTTTTAAGGTCATTGCTGGTTCTGACATTCTGTGTCCAAGAGCTCTCCTACCTCTGAGATTACTTGTTCCAAGGATCCAAGCACCTCTGACATTCTCTTCTCTACAGCTACTCCCAAGCCTGCCATTCTGTGTGCTAAGGTCACAATGAATAGGACAACTTATATTCTTAGGTTTACCCATGTTTTGCTGTCCATGTTCCATGGATCCCCTCACATTTGATGCCCAAGCTTGGGCGTCCCAACTAGCATAGGCACTCTTGATTCTAAAGTTGCTACAAGCTTGGATATTGTATGAACCCTTCCAGAACTGAGAGAATGTCTTCCACACCCACTAAAAGTTCAGACATTCAGAGCCAAGACTGTTCTCCAAACTAATAATCTCTATTCCAAGTTCTCTTCTAAATCAATCTCCCCTGAAAGGACATCCAAGCCGAGATGTTTTATGTATTAAGTATCCTCCCAGCCCTAACATTTTAAGTTCTAAGGCCCACACCTCTTATAACATGTTAGGGTTTTTGATTTCCTTATTTATTTTTCTCTAATTACACTGCATATGGGTCTTGGCAAAAAACTGATAGTACAAATGGCCTCCTTTTAAAATACATTGTACTTAATACCTTATAGCAGTCAATAAATATTCTTCAGCTCTTAGTAATAATAATCATAATAATCATAATAACAATAATATCACTAGCAGTCTTACCTGATCAGGGCACTATGAGGAACCGTGTGTCTTGTCAGGAATTGTTTTTATTTCTGGAGCCACATATAGGGCTGGATTTTAAATTTATACCTTTAAGCTCTGTGGTCCAGAACCTGAGTTTTAATTCAGATCATCAACACTGTCTGATATAAATTATATGGAAATAAATGTTGCATGCCTTGGCCAACTGATCACTAAAAAAAAAACAAACAAATCTCAAGGATGACATTGAGGTGTAAGGCACCACCCAGCTCTGAAAGTCTACTATGACCTCTTAGCCCCTCAGCTCTGAAATTTGGTCTTTTAAGGCTCCCCCTAAGTCAAATATTCAACATTCTATGTGCTCTCCTGCTTTGCTATCCCTTGCTTTAGATGTCATTCCAGCTCTCACATCCTCTTCCCTATGGCTTCTTCCACTGTACTATGGTCCTACTGCCTCAGACCATTTGTGTTCTCAGCCTTAGCCCAGCTCCCATTTTCTGTCTTCTAAAGTCCTTTCTACCTCCCATGTTCCAGGTTCTAAGGCCCCATCCAGATCAGGCAGTCTGGATTCCCAATTTCCTCCAAGCTCAGATATTCTATGTATCACATACTCTCCCAGGTCTGATATTTTGACTTCATTGTCTACTCACAATTGTGACATTCAAGGTCCGGACTGCCTTCCTTGTTCTGAAATTTTCTAGTCTATTTTCCTTGAAAAGTACTAAGACCTTCTCTGTGCTAAGGCCCCTCCCAGCTTTGACAGTCTTTATTCTAAGATCCATCACAGCTCTGTCATACGACTCTAAACTCTGACATTCCCTGTTCTAAGTTGTCTCCCAGCTCTGACATTCTCCGTTCTAAGGTCCCATCCTCCTATGAGTTTTGTTTTTCTCTGATTACACTGCATGTATAAGACAATAAGTGATAATACAAATGGTTTCTCTTTGAAATGGACTGAACTTAATACTTTATAGTAGTCAATAAATACTCTCCATCCATTATCAATAGCAGAAATCTCAATATAGGGTTTAACTGATCAAGGAATCACTTAGTTTTTTGGAAGTTGTTTTTAGTTTTTTGAGTTTCATAAGGGAATAAGCATTTATATAGTGCCTACTATGTGCGAGGCATTGTGTTAACACTTTTACAAATACTATCTCATTTGATCTTCAAAAAAATTGAGGTACGTGCTATTATTATCCCCATTTTAAAATTAGGAAACTGAGTCAAGGTGAGGTTAATTGACTTGCCCAAGGACCACAGAAGTAGTTAAGTGTCTGAGGCTGAATTGGAACTCAGGTCTTCCTGATTCCTTAATTTAAACCATCACCACTATCCTAACAAATTACATGGAAATAAATATTCCATTTCAAACCACAAATATCTATTGTCACTGGGTTTTCAATTAAATTGTCCCTCTCCATCTTTTAGCCCACTGAGTACATAAAAAACCCATCTTCTTAGTAATTACATTGAGAGTTCTGAGGCTCTTCTCAGCTCTGAAGATCCACATTCTATGACCCAGCCTCAGCTCCGATATTCTGTTGTTGGTTTTTAAGACATCTCCCAGGTCAGACATTGTGGATTCTATGGCTACTCTAAGGCCTGTGTTAAGATCCCACTGTCTCTGTTCCTAAGTTCTCACCATCTCCTACCTTCTGTGCTCTAAGGCACCTCCCATGTCTGATATTACAGGTTCCAGATCCCCCTTCAGCATAGACACTTTTCATTCTCAATTTCTTGCCAGCTCAAATACTGTGTACCGCATACACTGCCAGGTCTCATCTGGCTTCAGCATTCATTCTCAGTTCTGCTTAGCCAGCTCTAATACTCTGTATTCTAAGCTCTCTCCTATCTATACCATTTTTCTTTCAATAACACTTCAAGGCCAAGACTAATAACTCTGATAGTTGATGGTCAAAGGCAACACCTTATCCTAAAATTCTAGAATTTTCTTTTCACCTATGTATTTAATTTTATCTTATTAAAATGATTATGCCTCATCAATACAATGACTTAAAAAGAGAGGAGAAAGGGAAAGGAATAATCATTTATATGGTGCCTACTACATGCCAGGCACTGTGTAAGTGCATTAAATATATTATTTTTATTCTCACAACAACCTATGATGTGAGTGCTGTTGTTATCGGCATTTTACAGTTGAAGAAACTGAGATTAATTAACTAATTAAGAGGTTAGTTAATTCAGTGTATGGCCAAGTATATCAGACAGTCACCACTTACCTGATATAAATTATATGGAAATGCATTTTCCATTTCAAACCACAAATATCTTTTGTTATTGAGTTTTCTATTAGACTGTCCCTCTCCATGGCTTGGGCCACTGAATACATTACAAAAACCTATCTTCTCAACAATAATGTTGAGTTCTAAGGCACCTCCCAGCTCTGAAGATCTCTGTTCTATGATTCCCCACATGAGGCCCACAATATTTGAAGTGCAGCCAAATCAGATTAAAATGTAAATGTGGAAATTTGAAAATATGTAAAAATAGAAATATTTAACAAAATAAATAAAATACAATAAAACCTAAATAACATTATATTTTAAAACTAAGTCAATATTGCAGCCCACAGGGATCCTTACGTACAGTTTTATGGCTCCCATTAACATGTGAGTTTGACACCACTGGTCTAAGGCAACACCTACTCTGAAATTCTACGTTTTTCTTTTTGTTTCTGTATTTCTTTTTGTCTTAGTGAACTTTATATGTCTCTGTAAGAAATTGATTTAAAAGTGGAAATACTATGCCTTTTACATATAATGGTATTGTTTATCCTTCATGCTCAAAGAGGACCAAAATGACATCACTGTGTCGGGGGTCAATGTACAGTATGTCTGGCTGTGGCTGATCAGACTAATACGTGCTTGGAAGGCTCTACCACAGGTCAGGCACAAATAGTCTGTATGACCATTTAGGAGGGAGATGTCTCTAAATTGGTCCATCTTACATTTCTTTTGAGTAACCCCAATTCTGCTTGGCTCATAGAGCACAGGTCTTTCTATTCCTCATACTTTACCACTAGCAGGATTCTCATTTAAAGGAATCAAAATTTTTTTCTAATTTTTGAGACAGATAAGACCATATATCTTAACTATTCTACCTTCCTGAGATGGGTGGGAAACTGAATTGTAATTCCTAGCATCACCTTTGCGTTAATCTAAATCATACTGAAATAACTGCCACAATTCTTACCATAAATAAACTATGTTATTGTTTTTAATTACCCATATGTTCCCCATGTACTGTCCACTCCTTCTCAGCTGTGATCCTGCTAATTCTAAGGCCCATGCCAAGACTGAAAATCAGTGTTCTAAGTCTTCTCTCAGCTTGAACATTATGTGGTTTTCAGGCCACCCCTGAAGCTGACATTTAGCATTCTATGTGATCTCTTAGCTCTGATAGCCTCTTTTTAAGTGCTCTCCCAGGTCTGACATTCTTTTCTTTGTGGCTACTCTCAGGCTTCCTCGTCTGTATGATAAGGTGCCAATGGCACAGACCATTTTTCTTCTCTGGCTCTGTCCACCTCTCACTTTCTGTCTGCTAGTGTCCTTTCTACCTCTGCTATGTCAGGGTCTAGGGCCCCATCCAGATCAGGCATTCTGGATTCTAAATTTCCTCCAAACTCAGATATCCTATGTGTTACATACTGTCCCAGGTCTCATATTCTACCTTCAATACCTACTCCCAGTTTTGAAATTCAAGGCCCAGACTACCTTCTTTATTGTAAAATTGACAATCCCTTGAAAGGTACTTTCTGGCCAAGATATTCTATATTTGAAGGATTCTAACAGCTCTGACATACTATGTTCTAAGGCCCTTCCCTGGTTTATAATCTTTGTTCTTTTTTTCTTTTCATCTATTTATTTATTTTTATCTAATAATACAATGTATCCTAGAAATGATGATTTAAAAGCATCAATATTGTTGCTTTTAAATACATTGTCATTTACACCTTATTATAGTCAAGAAATACTCCATATTTTTTACCAGTAGCAGTCCTAAGCATTCAGGAAACTAGATCGAATCAAATTAATGCCCATTTGTTACTTTGATTTGATTTCATTTGATTTGCTATGCAGTTCTGCCCTTTGAACCCAAATATTCCAATATCTAAGCTCTTCTCTCCCTCAAACTTTCTCCCTTAAATGGCACTGCCTAACCAAGACTTTCTATGTGCTTAGGACTCTACAAGCCCTGAAATTTTTTGGTCTAAGGGCCAATTCTCTGAGGATATTCCATAGATTTATCGGTTTGTATATTTTTCTCTTATTGCATTGCCCATGGGTCTGGGTCAAAAAGTAACAGCATAAATGGTCTCCCTTTAAAATGCACTTCTAATACCTTATAGTAGTCACCAGATACTCTCCATCCATTCTCAATAACAGGAATATAAATAGTCTTACCTGATCACAGTACTCCAAGGTATTACTTGACTTGTCAGGGATTGTTTTTTATTTCTTGGAGCCATAAGGCACTCAAATATAAACTTATACCCTGGACCATCTGGGCCAGGATCTGAGTTTTAATTCAGACAATCACCACTCTCATAATATGAATTGCGTAGAAATAAATACAGCATTTCAAGCCACAAACATCCTTTGTTACAAGAATTTCCATTAAGCTATCTCTCTCGATGCCTTGGCACTCTCAAAACATGACAAAACCCATGTTCCCAAGGATGCCCTTGAGAGTTCTGAGGCGCTTTCCAACTCCAAAAATCCAGATTCTATCACACCTCCTAGCTCTGTTGTTACATAATCCTCCTACACCAGAAAATCAAAATCCAATGTGCTCTCTTGCTTTGCTACTCCTTGTTCTAGGTGCCCTTCCAGCTCACATCCTCTTCTCTCTGGCTGTATTCAGGATCCATAGTCTCTGTGTAAAGGTCCCAATGGCTCAGAATATCTTTACTCTCTGGCTCTCTCTCCCACCTTCTGTCTTCTAAAGTTACTCTTCCCCCTCCTATTCCAGGATCTAAGGCCCAATCCGGATCTGGAAATCTGGATTTTACATTTCAGCCAAGCTCAGATATTCTATTTTTTACATACTCTCTCTAGTTGATATTCTGCCTTCAGTGTCCACTTCCATATGTGACATTATGCCTACCCCTGTTCTGAAATTTTCTATACTACCTTCCCTCCCCTCTCTACTATTTTCCGTAGGAAGGAACTTTCTAGCCATGACATTCTGTGTGCTAAGTACTCTAACAGCCTTAATATTCTATGTCCCACCCTGCTCTAAAATCTAGGCCCTTTTATCTTTTTATTTGTTTTAGAAGACTGCAAATGTGTGTTAGTAATATAATGATTCAAAAAACTAATGTCTCTTTTAAATATACTCCCTTGAAAAGTTATTGTTAGGCAAAAAATACTGGCTATTCATTACCAATAGCAATCTCAAGTCATCAAGGATCTGCATGGAATGAAATTGATAACCTTTTGGGGGAATTTTTGTTTTTTCTCTCATGTCCTTTTGCCCTCCCAGCTCTCTTCTGCCTGGAATATTCTCCCTTGAATGGCACTTCCCAATGTGCCAAGGACCTCCATCTTCTGATATCTTATATTCCAAGGACAAATCTTCCTGTTATGTGTTCTATTCACTTACTGGTTCATTTTTCTCTTCTCGCACTGTCCCTGGGTCCTAGTAATAAAGTGACAGCGCAAATAATCTCCCTTTAAAATACTTAGTACCTTATGGCAATCAATTAATACTCTCTGTCTATTCCCAACAGTAGTAATGTTAATATCAATCTTACCTCATCAAGGCTCTATAATGAGTCATTTGTTTAGTTGGGAGGTTTATTTTAAAAAAAATTTAAGCTATATGAGGCATTGTATTTTTTAAACTTATACTTTTACTGTTGTGATGCATGACATGAGTTTTAATTCAAACAAATGTCACACTCCTGGTATAAATTAAATGGAAATAAACCTTACACTTCAAATGACAAATCTTTTTTTGTTTCTGGGGTTTCAATGAACCTATTTATCCCCATGCCTTGGCACCCTAAGGGAAAAATCCCCAACTTCTCAAGGGTGATGACACGGAGAGTTCTGCTACTCCTACTGGCTTGAAAACCCAAGTTCCCTGGGCCCTCTTACCTCTGTGATTTCTGATGCCTCCTACATGGGACATTTAGCATTCTGTGAGTTGCCTTTTACATGGACTATTCTTCAAAGGTTATTGGAGGCAATGAATGCCCATAGGCATGATCAAGAGCAGTATTAAGTAATCAAGGAAATGCACTGAATAATGCATTATATAATATAATAATTTGTTTTTTGATATTGTGCAGTTCTTCCAACTGTGGTCTAATATTCCATAATCTAATTTCTTTTCTACCTGGAACATTCTCCCTTGAATGGCACTACCTAACCAAGACATTCTATGTGCTAAATTAGAGGCAGCTAGGTGGCTCAGCGGATAGAGTGCTGGGCCTGGAGACAGGAAGACCTGAGTTCAAATCCAGCCTCACACACTTACTAGCTGGGTGACTCTGGGAAAGTCACTAAATCTTGTTTGCCTTAGTCTACTGGAGAAGGAAATGGCAAACCACTCCAATTATCTCTGCTAAGAAAACCCCATGGACAGTATTAACGTGTTATGGTCCATGGGGTCACAAAGAGTGGGACAGGACTGAACAGCAACAACAAATGTAGCTTTTGAAGTCACAAATATACTTTGTCACTAGAATTTCAATTAACCTGTCTCTCTTCATTCCTTGGTTCCCTAAGAATATGAAATAACCCATGTTCTCAAGGATGCCATGGAGAATTCTGTCCTCACTCTAATGATAGTACTCTAAGCTCTCTACTACTTGGAAAATTCTCCCTTGAATGGCACCTTCTAACACCAAGTCTTTCTGTATGCTTAGGGTCCTCATGGCTCTGACGATATGTGTTCCAAGGGCAAGCCCTGCTATGATATTCTATCCATTTGTTGGGTTAGTTTTCTCTTATTGCACTGTTCATGGATCTTAGTTATAAAATGACAGTACAAACAGTCTCTCTTTCAAATGCTTTAGACTTAAAAGCTTATGGTAGACAGTGAAGACTCTCCACCCATACCTCCAAACAGGAATTCATTAGTAGGTTTTACGTGATCAGGACACTACAAAGAACTATGTCTTTTCTCGGGGCCTATTTTTATTTTGTGGAGTCATATGAGGTACTAGATTATAAACTTATACCTTTGATTCTGTGGTCTGGGACTTGATTTTTAATTCTTATAGTCACCACTCTCCTGATATAAACTATTTGGAAATAAATATAGCATTTCAAGTCTCAAATTTCCTTTGGTAGTAGGATTTCAAATATCCTGTCCTGCTCTATGTCTTGGTGCCCTAAAAATATTTTTTTAAAAACCTTCTCATGGATGCCACTGAGAGGTATAAGACCCCTTACTAACTCTGAAAATCTAGGTTCTATCACACCTCCTAGCTCTGTTCTTACAGAACCCACCCACACCAGAAATTCCATGTTCCATGTGCTCTCTGGCTCTGACACCCCTTGTTCTAGCTCTCACATTCTCTTTTCTATGGCTACTCTCACATCGCATACTCTAAGCAGTAAGGTCCCCTTGGTTCAGACTATTTTTGTTCTATGGCTCCATCTAGCTACCACTTTCTGTGTTTTAAAGTCCTTCCTATCTCTCATTCCAGGTTCTAGGACTGGGTAGTTCTTATTCAATCTATCCCTGGAATATTCTCCCATGAATGGCACCTCCCAGTCCAGACTATTTATGTGCTAAGGATTGTCCTAGTTCTGACATAGTATGTTTTAAAGGCAAACACATACATGAAATTCTATCCATTTCATAGGTTGTTTTTCTCTTATTGCACTGCCCATCTATTAAGTTATGGTAGTGAACAAATACTCTCAATCACTTTCCAATAACAGGAATTTCAAGAGCAGTCTTACCTATCACTGATATCCTGTATTCTAGGTACCCTCCCAGCTCTCACTTTTTCTCCTTTCTGGCTAGTTTCATGGCCCATGTTCTATATACTTATGCTCACAGGCTCACACTATTTTTTATTTTCTGGCTCTGTCCCTCCTAACTTTGATAGTCCTGGTTTAGAGCTCATCTAGATCTAAGTTTACCTTCTAAATTTTGTCCAGCTCTAACTGGAGCTTCAATCAACCCATCTCCCTCTATTCCTTGGCACCCTAAGAATATAAAAACCCATCTTCTCAAGGATGACATTGAGATTTCTATGGCCCAAGTATGCTCTGAAAATAATCTAAATTCTACTGTCTTTCTTACCTGTCTAATTTCAGACATTCAGCAGTCAATGTGCTCCCTTTTAAAGGAACAGTACTTCAAAAGTTATTGTGGGCAATAAATTCTTCCTAGACATTGCCACTAGCAGTACTTAGTAATCAAGTATCTGCATAGAATGAAATTGATGATCATGTTCGTGTTTTTTATAATGTGGAGTTCTTGATCATAAACTTTTATATATATATATGTGTGTGTGTGTGTGTGTGTGTGTGTTTGGCTCTGTGGTCTGAGACTTCAGTTTTAATCCAGTCACCACTCTCATTATACATACATACATATATATATATAAAATCTCAATATATGTAACCAATTCAAGCCACAAATGTCCTTCATTTTTAGGTTATCATTTAACCTGTCTCTCTGCATGCCTTGGCACCCTGAGAACTCAAAAAAAAAACCCATGTTATTAAAGATGAAAATGACAGCTCTTTTTTTATCTTTTAAATATTTTTTGGTACATTTTATTCTTACAGCACCTCAACTTTCCTCCTGTAGCCCTCCCCTTCCTTCAATAATCCAGTGATCTTTTTTCCTTTCCATATCTTCCATGATCTTTCTAAATCTTGAAAATGAGAGTTCTAAGGCCCCTTCAGCTCTGAAAATTTGGTTCTATCACACCTCCTAGCTCTGTTCTTACAGAATCCTCCCACACAAGAAATTCCCTATTCTGTGTTCTCTTCCTGTAACATCCCTTGTTCTAGGTATCCTCCTAGCTCTCACATTCTCTTCTCTATGGCTACTCTGAGGTCCCAAAGTCTATGTAGTAAAAGCCCCCAGGCTATCGTATTCTATCTATTTATCAGTTTGTTTTTTTTCTTACTGCACTGCCTATAGGTCGTAGTAGTAAAATGACAGTACAAACGGTCTCTCTTTGGCATACCTTGGACTTAAAACCTTATGGTAGTGAGTAAATACTACTGATTAATTCCCAATACCAGAAATATCAATAGAAGTCTAACTTGATCATTATACTTCCAGGAATTATTTGTCTTGGAAGATTGTTTTTATTTTTTGGAGGCATACTAAGGTACTAGGTTATAAACTTACGGATTTGGCTGTGTGGTTGGAGACTTGAGTTTTAATTCAGGCAATTACTAGTCTCCTGATATAAATTATAAGGTGATAAAGGTAGCATTTCAAGCCATAAATATCCTTTGTTCCCAGGATTTCAATTAACCTGTCTCTCTCCATGCTTTGGTGCCCTGAAAACATTTTTTAAAAAAATCCTTCTTCTAAAGGATGCCATTTAGAGTTCTAAGGCCCCTTCTAGCTCTGAAAATGTCGGTTCTAGGTAGCTAGGTGGTGCAGCAGTGAATAGGGTGCCAGGCCAGGAGTCAGGAAGACTCACCTTCCTGAGTTCAAATCTGACCTTAGACAATGCTGTCTGACCGTGGGCAAGTCACTTAACCCTGTTTGCCTCGGTTTCCTCAGCTGTAAAATGAACTGGAGAAGAAAATGGCAACTACTCCAATATCTCTGCCAAGAAAACCCCAAATGGGGTCTCAAAGAGTCTGACACAACAGAAACAAATTAACAACAAATGAAGGTTCTATCCTGTTAGCTCTCTCCTTTTGGCACTCTTCCACTCCAGGAAGTCTACTTTCTATGTGCTCCTTGGCTCTGGTATCTCTTGTTCTAGGTATCCTCCCAGCTCTCACATTTTCTCCTCTCTGGCTACTCTTAAGGTTGATGCTCAATGTGCTTATGACCAGTACATCAGGAGAATTTTTTGTCCTCTGGCTTTGTCCATCTCCTAATTTTTGTCTTCCAAAGTCACTCCTATCTCTGACACTCCAGGGTAGGTTCCTCTAGATTCAGTCACACTAGATACACTTTAAATTTTGTCCAGCTCTACTTGGAGTTTCAATTAACCTGCCTCTATTAGCCAGCTAAGAACATAAAAAATAACCATTTTGTCAAGGATGACGAGATTTCTATAACCTATAATGGCTCTGAAAATCAACATTCTATTGCCCTCTTACCTCTGTAAGACCCCTTCTACATCATACAATTAACATACTACATATATACCCTTCTAAATGCAATGTACTTCGGTAGTTAGCAGACGCAACTACTTCCTGGTCATTACCCAGTGCAGTCAGAAGTAATCAAGAATCTGCAAGGATCAGATTGATTGATTCATCAACCTGATCAGATTGATTACCAATTTTTTTCCTATTTTGATATGATGCAGTTCTGCCCTCCCAGCTCTAATAGTATGTATTCTAATCTCTCTTTTACCTGAAATATTCTGCCTTGAATGGCACCTCTCAGCGTCCAGCTTTTCTAGGTACTAAGGAACCTCATAGTCTGACACTATCTGTTCTAAGGGCAAACTGTCCCATATTTTATCCATTTATTGATTTATTTTTCTTTTACTGCACTGA
The DNA here is from genome assembly GCF_011100635.1 of Trichosurus vulpecula. NCBI lineage: Eukaryota > Metazoa > Chordata > Mammalia > Diprotodontia > Phalangeridae > Trichosurus > Trichosurus vulpecula. The sequence goes on from NW_023494377.1 coordinate 7,116,767, forward strand.
TCATGGGAATTAGTCATAAAGTGACAGCACAGTCTCATTTTGAAATGCCTTATCACTGATGCTTTATGGTGGAAATGAAATACTTTTGATCCATTTCTAGTTATAGGAAAACCAATTTAAGTCCAGTCTGATTAGGGCACTATAAGGAATTTTGTTGTATTGGTAGATTATTTTTATTTCTTAGAAACATAAGGCTCTTGATAAATTTATACATTTGCCTGTGTGGTCTGGTACCTGAGTTTTAATGTAGAAAATTATCACTCTCCCAATATATATTGTGTGGAAATAAAGGTAGCATTTCAAGACACAAATACCATTTCTAACAAAGGTTTCAATTAATCTGTCTCTCTCCATGCCTTGAAAAGGCATGAGAACATAAAATAACCCATGTTTTCAAGGATGCCATTGAGAATTTTAAGGCTCTTTCTAGCTCTGAAAATTTAGGTGATAACTTCCTAGCTCTGTTCTTTCTGAACAGTTCCAAACCAGAAATTCAACATTCTATGTGTTCTCCTGCTCTGATAGCCCTAGTTCTAGGTGCCCTCCCAATTCTAAAATTCTTTCCTATAGCTACTCTCAGAATGCATACTCTACATACTAAGGTCAACTGGCCCACACTATTTTTGTTCTATGGCTATGTCCTTCTCCTACTTTCTGTCTTTGAAACTCCCTCCTACCTCTCATATTCCAGGTTCTAAGGCTTGTCCATATCTGGCAGTCTAGATTCTAAATTTCATTCAATGTTCTGCTTTTTAAAGGCACCATTCTTCAAAAGTTATTGTAGGTAATAGATACTCCTTGATAAATAATATCAGTCTTAAGTAATCAAGGAACTGAAAGGAAGCAAATTGATGACCACTTGATGAGGGGAAGGGAGGCTTTTTTATTTTTCTATCATGCAGTTCTGTTCTGCCAACTCTAATAGTCTTTAAGCTCTCGTACCTGGAGAATTCTCCCTTGAATGACAAACCAGTCAAGCTTTTCTATGTGCTGAGAACCCTCACAGCTCAGACACCATATGCTGTAAAGGCAGACCCTCCAATGATAGTCTGTCCATTCATCAGTTTCTTTTTCTCTTACTGCACCGCCCATGGGTGTTCATTATAAGGCGACAGCACAAATGGTCTCTCTTTGAAATATCTTGCACTTAGTATGTTAGTGAGTCAATATCGTGACCCACTCTGAATAACTGGAGTACCAATAGAAGTCTAACCTGATCAGGGTTGGACAGAATCAGTACAAGGAATCACTTGCCTCAGTGGATTGTTTTTACTTCTTAAGAGTCAAATAAGGCTCTCAATGACAAACTTATAATTTTGGTGTGTAGTCTGGTACCTGAATTTTAATCCAGACAATCACACTCTCCTGATATATACTGTATGGAAATAATGACAGCATATCAAACCACAAATATAATTTCTTACTAGAGCTTCAATAAACTTGTCTCTCTCCATGTCTTGTCGACATTCAAACAGAAAATAATTCATTTTCCCAAGGATGACATGGAATATTCTATGGCCCACAATGCCTCTGAAAATTTAAGTTCTCTCCCTCCTCTTCCCTCTCTAATTTCACATCCCTCTGAGACAAGACATTCAGCATTCCAGGTGCTCCATCTTAAATGCACTGTACTTCCAAAGATATTCTGGGCAATAAAGGCTCCCTAGTCATTATCAATAGCAGTACTGAGTAATCAAAGATCAGCAAGGAATCAAGTCAATGATCATTTTGTTGTTGTTCTTTTAATGTTGTGCAGTTCTACCCTCCTCACTCTAATACCCTGTACTCTAAGTTCTCATATATTTGGCAATTTTTCTAATGGATGGCATCTTCCAACCAAGTCTTTCTATGTGCTAAGGAATCTTAGAGCTCTGACATGTTAACTTCTAAATATAAATGCACCTCTGATAGTCTATCCATATATTGGTTTGTTTTTCTCTTACTGCCCATATAAGTCTTAGTCATAAAATGACATAGAAATGGCCTCTCTTTGAAATGGCTTGTACTTGAAACACTATGATAGTGAATAAATGCTCTGGATATTTTCTGAACAGCAGGAAAATCAATAGAAGTCTAACCTGATCAGCATTACACTACAAAGAATCACTTGTCTTGGGTGATTATTTTTATTTCTTGGAGCCATATAAGGTATTTGATTATTAACTTAAACCTTTGGCTGTATGAATGGGGACCTGAGTTTTAATTCAGATAATCACCACTCACCTGATATAAATTATATGGAAAACATGGTAACATTTCAAGCCACAAATATTCTTTGATTCTAGGGTTTCAATTAACCTGTATCTTTACATGCCTTGGTGTCCTGAGAACATAAACCAAATCCATCTTCTGAAAGATGCCATTGGGAGCTCTAAAGGTGACTTCCAGGTCAGAAAATATAGGTTCTATAGTACCTCACAGCTCTGTGCTTTTGGAACCCTGTCACACCAGAAATTCTGCATTCTATGTGCTCCCTTCCTCTGACATCCCTTGTTCTTGGTGTCTTCCAAGCTCTCACGTTTTCTCCTCTCTGGCTATTCTCATGGCCCAAGTTCTATATACTCATCCCCCCTGGCTCCAACTATCTTGTATCCCTTGGTTCTGTCTATATCTCAATTTTTTTTCTTTCAAAGTCTCTCCAAATATCTGATACTCCAGGATTATGACTAATCCAGATCCAATGGTCAATCCTCTAAATTTCGTCCACTTCTAACTGGAGTTTTATTTAATTTATCTCTTCTCCTTGGCTCCTAAACAAGCCTTTCTTTGTGCTAAGGACTCTCATCCTTGTCATTCATGTTGTAAGGGCAAACCCTCCTATGATGTTCTATCCATTTATCTTTTTAAATTTTTTTTCTCAAATACAGCTCTAAAAGACTCATGAGAAAGACTCCAGAGAAAGAATCATGGCGTCTCAATGCAGATTGAGGTAAACTATTTACTCTCTCTTTTCCCTCCCTTTTTTTTGGTTTTGTTTCTTCTTTCTCATGATTCATTCCGTTGGTTATAATTCTTCTTTACAACTTGACTATTGCGTAAATAAGTTTAATGTGAAGGTATATGTAGAACCAATATCGGATTACAGGCCATCTTGGGGGGGTGGGGGAGGGGGAGAAAAATTTGGAACCCCAAAACTTGTGGAACCAAGTGTTGTAAACTAAAAATAAAAATAAACTAAAATTTTTTTCTCTTACTGCACTACCCATGGTGCTTAGTCATAAAGTGACAGTGAACCGCACTTAATCCTTATGGTAGTGAGTAAATACTCTCCATCCATTCCCAATATGGGAATATGAACAGCAGCATTATCTGATCAGGGCACTACAGGGTATGACTAGTCTTGTCAGGGGATTGTTTTTAATTCTTATTGTAGATATATATATATATATATATTGTAGATATATATATATATATATATATATATGATATTCTGTTCTGCAACCTGAGTTTTGATGCAGGCAATCACTATTCTCCTGATATAAATTATGTGGAAATAAATATAGCATTTCAAGTTACAAATATTTCTCTTTAGTAGGGTTTCAATTAAACATGCCTTAGTGCTGAGAACATAGAGAAACCCAGGTTCTCAAGGATGCTATTGAGTGTACTGAGGCCCCTTCAAGCTCTGAAAATCAAGGTTCTATCTCACTTCTTAGGTCTGTTCTTTCCGAACAGTTCCAAATAAGAAATCCAGCATCCTGTAGGCTCTCATGCTCCGATATCCCTTGTTCCAGAAGCCCTTTCACTTCTCACATTCTTTTCTCTATGGCTTCTCTCAGGTCCCATAGTCTACATACTAAACTTCCACTGGCTTAGACTATTTTTGTTCTATGGCTTTGTCCTCCCAATTTCATTCTAAAAGATTGCCTCCTGCCTCTCACATTCCAGATTCTAGAACTTGCTGCAATCAGACAGTCTGGATTCTAAACTTCTTCCATGCTCGTACTGGAGTTTAACCATTCTCTCTCTACTCCTCGCCCCACTGTAAACATTAAAAAAACCAAACCCATCTTCTCAAGGATGACATTGAGATTTCCATGGCCTATGTTGACTCTCAAAATCTAAGTCTGATTGTCCCTCCTACCTCTCTAATTTAAGAGCCCTCTTACATCAGACTTCCAGAATAATATGAGCTAACTTTTAAATGCACTGTTCTTCAGAAATTATTGTAGGCAATAAATATTCCCTAGTCAATACCAATAGCAATCTTCTGTAATCAAGGAACTGAAAGGAATCATATTGATGACCATATTTTATCCTATATTTATATGATGCAGTTCTGCCCTCCCAGCTCTAATAGTCTGTGCTTGAAGCTCTCTTCTCCCTGGAAAGTTCTGCCTGAATGGCACCTCCTAGTTAAGACTTTCTATATGCTAAGAGCCCTCAGAGCTCTATCACATTTTTCCTAAGGGGTGACTCTTATTCATTTATTCATTTATTTTTCTCTTAATTCATGCCCATAGGTTTTAGTAGTAAAATCACAGCTCAAATAGTCTCTCTTTGAAATTCCTTGTACTTAATACCATATGATAGTGAGTCAGTACTCTCCCTTCCATTCTCAATAATGAGAATATCAATAACAATGTTACCTGATCAGGGCACTGTTGGGGGATTGTTTTTATTACTTGGAGCCATATAAGGTCCTCAGTGAGAAACGTATACATTTGGCTCTTTTGTCTAAGACCTTAGTTTTAATTCAGATGATTACCACTTTCCTGATATAAATTTGTGGAAATAAAAGTAGCAGTTCAAGACAGGAATATCCTTTGTTACTAGGGTGTGATTCAACCAGTCTATCTTCCTGCCCCAGTGCCATGAAAAGATAAAATAGCCCCTCTTCTCAAGAATGACATGGAGAACTCTATGGCCCACAATGCCTCTGAAGATCCAAGTTCTATTGCTCCTTTTATGTCTCTAATCTCAGACCCCTCCAAGATCAGACATTGAGCATTCTATGGCTCCCTTTTAAATGTACTGTTCTTTAAAAGTTACTGTGGACAATAAATGCTCCTAGTCATTACTAATAGCAGTCATTAGTAATTGAGGATCTGCAAAGAATCAAATTAATTACCTTTTCCTTTTTTAATAGTGTGCAGTTCTACACCCCTCCCCAAATATTCTGTACTCAAAGCTCTCTTCTCCTAGGAAAATTCTCCCATGAATTGTGCCTCCCAATCAGGTCTTTTTATGTGCTAAGGACCCTCATGCCTCTGACACGTTCTCTTCTAAGAGCAGACCCTCCTATGATATTTTATTCATTTTGTGCTTTGTTTAGTTCTCACGTTTTGCACTATCTGTAAGTCTTAGCTGTAAAGTGACAGTACAATTGATCTCTTTGACATGACTTGTACTTAAAAGATTATGGTAGGGAGTAAATGCTCTCTATCCATTCCCAATAAGAAGAATATCAATAGCAATCTTATCTGATCAGGGTACTATAGGGAATCACCTTTTGGAAGGGGATTGTTTTTCCTTGTTCAGGCCATATGAGATACTTGATTATAAACTTATATCTTTGGCTGGTGGTTTGGACCCCGTGTTTTAAGTCAGACAATCACTTCTCTACTGATTTAAATTCTATATATGGTTATAAAGGTAGCATTTTGAGCCAAAACTATCCTTTGTTACTAGGGTTTCAGTTATCCTGTCTCTCTTCATGCCTTGATGGCCTGAGAACATAAAGAAAACCATGTTCTCAAGAACGCCATTGGGATTTCTACCCATTCCAGCTCTGAAAATCTAGATTCTATAACACCTCCTACCTCTGTTTTTTCAGAACATTTCCAAACCAGAATTTGAACATTCAAGAGGCTTTCCTACTCTAATATCCCTTGTCCTGGATGGCCACCCAGAGGTCACATTCTCTTCCTTATGGCTGCTCTCAAGTCCCACTGGCTCATACTATTGTTTTTAATCTCTATGCCTTTCTTCCACTTTCTGTCTTGAAAACTCTTTCCTATGTCTTATATTCCAGGTTCTAGGGCTCATCCAGATCAGATGGTCTGGATTTCAGATCACTTTAAGGACCTTAACTGAATTTCAGTTAATATGTCTTTCGCTATTTCTTGGCTACCCACTAACATAAAACCCTTGTCTTCTCAAAGCAAATTTAAGCTCTATCGTCCCTGTGACCTCTCTAATTTGAGAGCACCATTACATCAGATAGTTAGCATTCTGTGGGCTCCCTTTAAGGATTATTCTTCAAAAGCTATTGGAGGCAAAAGACTTCCTATGTACTAAGGATCCTCATAGGTCTGACACTATATGTTCTAAGGGAAAACACCTATGATAGTCTATCCACTTACTGGTTTATTTTTTTTCTTACTGCACTGCCCATGCATCTTAGTCATGAAGTGATAGGACAAATGATCTTCCCATGAAATGTCTTGCATTTAAACCTTATGGTAGTGAGTAAATATTCTGGATACATTCAGAATAAGAGGAAAATGAATGAAGTCCAACATGATCAGGTAACTACAAAGGATCACTTGTCTTGTCAGGGGATTGTTTTTACTTCATGGAGACCATAATGCCCTCAATAACAAACTTAAACATCTGGCTGTGAGGTATGGCATCTGAGTTTTAACTCAGACAATCACACTCTCCATATAGGAAAAAAAGTTCTAAAGAATGCCACTGAGCATTTTAATGCCTCTTCTAGCTCTGAAAATCTTGGTTCTATTGAACCTCTGGCTCTGTTCTTTCAGAACAGTTTCAAAATGGAAATTCAACACTCTACAGGCTCTCCTGCTCTGACATCATCCCATATCCTAGGAGCCTTCCCAGTGTTTACATTCACTTCTCTAAAGCTACCCTCTGGTCGAATAGTCTGTGTACTAAGTCCCACTGGCTCGGACTATTTTGTTCTATGGCTCTGTCTTCCCACATTCTTTTTCGTGAAATTCCTTCCTACCTCTCTTATTCCAGGTTCCAGGGCTCATCTAGATCCTGCAGTCTAGATTCTAAATTTCTTCCAAGTTCTCTCTGGAGTCTCTCTTTTTCTCTCTGTCTCTGTCTCTCTTCCTTCACCACCTGGGAACATAAAAATAAAACCTATCTTCCCAGGGATGACACTGGGATTTCTATAGTTCTGAAAAATTAAGTTCTATTACCCCTCTCATTTCTGTAATTTCAAACCCCTCTTAAAGCAGACATTTAGCAATGTATTAGTTCCCTTTTAAATTTACTGTTCTTCAAAAGCTATTGTAGGCAATAAATATTCTCTACCCATTCCCAATAATAGGAATAGCCATAGCAGCTTTCCCTGTTCAGGGCACTACAAGGAATCACTTGTCTTGTGAAGGGATTTTTTTAATTCCGGGAGCCATATAAGGCTCAAGATGTTAAACTTATACCTTTCGCTCTGTGATCTGTGACCTGAATTTTAATTCAGACAATTACCACTCTCCTTATATAAATTATATGGGAATAAGGGTAGAATTTCAGTTCAAAAACATCCATTGTTATGAGTTTTATGTAATCTGTCTCTCTCTATGCCCTGGGGCCCTTGAAAACATAAAATAATTCTTCTTCTCAAGGATGAAATGGAAAGTTCTATGCCCTATACTGCCTCTGAAAATCCAAGTAGTATCATCCTTATTATCTCTCTAATTTCATTTCCCTCTGAGATTGGACGTTCAGCATTCTGTGTGCTCCCTTTTAAGTGTACTCTTCTTCAAAAGCTATTAGAGGCAATAAATAGCCATAGTCGTTGCCAGTAATTAGCAATATTGAGTAATCAAGGGTCAGCAAGAAATCAAATTGATGACCTTGTTTTTTTTTTATTATTTTGCATTTCTTTCTTCCCAGCTCTAATAGTCTTTACTCTAAGCCCAATTATACCTAGAATATTCTCCCTTGAATGGCACCTCCCAGTAAAGATTTTCTATGTGCTAAGGATCCTCCTAGCTCTCATACTAACTGTTCTGTGATATTACATCCATTTAGTGGTTTATTTTTTTCTTAGTGCACTGCCCATAGGTCTTAGTTCTAAAGGAACAGTACAAATGGTCTCTTTTTGAAATGTTTTATACTTAGTACTTTATAGTAGTGAGTCAATATTCTCCATCTATTCCCAATTACAGGAATATCAATAGCAGCCTTAATCAATCAGGGCACCAAAAGGAATCATGTGTTTTGTTGGCAGATTGTTACTTGGAGTTGTATCAAATCATAATGACAAACTTATACCTCTCACTATGTGGTCTGGGATCTGAGTTTTAGTTCAGACGATAACCACTCTCTGGATATAAATTATATGGAAATAGAGGAAACATTTCAAGCTACAAATCTTTTGTTAGTAGGGTTTCATGTAACCTGTCTTTCTCCATGCCCTGGTGCCCTGAGAATACAAGGCCATAACTAAAAGGAAACTATGGATGGTCTGACAGCCCATATTGCCTGTGAAAATTGAAGTTCTATTACCCCCCACTCCCGCCCTTCCCTTTCTAATTTCAGACCCTTTCCAGATCAGACATTCAGCATTCTAGGTGTTCCCTTTGAAATGTGGGTGATAAATGCTCCCTAGTGATTACCAAAAGAAGTAATCAAGGATCTGCAAAAATCAAACTGATGACCTTTTTCTTTTTCATATCATGCAGTTCTGCCCTCTCAGCTCTAATATTCTGTACGTGAATCTCTCTGCTACCTGGAAAACTCTCCTGTAAATTGAACCTTCCAACCAAGCCTTTCTATGTGCTAAGGACCCTCATGGCTCTGACACATTCTCTTCTAAGGGACACTTGACTATGATATTCTAACCATTTATTTGTTTGTTAATTTTTCTCTTATTGCACTGCCCATAGTTCTTAGTATTAAAGTGACAGCCCAAGTAGCCACTCTTTCAAATGCATTTTATACTTATAAACTTATGGTAGAGAGTAAATAATCTAGATCCGTTCCAAAAACAGGCATATCATTAGAAATCTAACCTGGCTGGGCATGCAATTAAAAAAAAAACTAGAAAAAAAACCAACTTAAAAATCCTTAATTAAACACCAAATTGGAAATCCTGAAACACTGATTTAAGAAAAACATTGGACTAATAAATAAAACTAGGAGCTGGTTTTAGGAAAAACCAATAAAATAAACTATTTCTTAATGTGATTAAAAATAAGAAAGAAGAAAACCAAATTACCAATATCAAAAATGAAAAGGACTACCAATGAAAAGGAAACTAACACAATTATTAGGAGCTATTTTGCCCAATTACATGCCAATAAATCTAACAGTCTAAGTGAAACAGGTGAATATTTACAAAAATATAAATTGCCCAGAGTAAGAGAAGAGAAAATAGAATACTTAATACTTAATGCTGTCTCTTAAAAAAAGAAATTGAACAAGCCATCAATAATCTCCCTAAGAAAAATCTCCAGGACCAGATAGATTCACAAGTGAATTCCATGAAACATTTAAAGAACAATTAATCCCAGTACTATATAAACAATTTGGAAAAACAAGAAAAGAAGGAGTCCTGCCACATTCTTTTTATGACGCAAATATGGGCTGATACTTAAACCAGGAAGAGCAAAAACAGAGAAAGAAAACCATAGACAAATTTCCCTAATGAATACTGATGCAAATTTTTTAAATAAAATACTTGCAAAGAGATTAAAGCAATATGTCATAAAGATCATACATTATGACCAGGGCTGGTTCAAGATTAGGAAAACTATCAGCATAATTGACTATATCAATACCAAAACTAACAAAAAATACGTGATTATCTCAACAGAAGGAAAAAAGCTTGTGATAAAATACAATACTCATTCCTATTAAAACACTAGAAAGCATAGGAATAAATGGAGTTTTCTTTAAAATGATGAGTAGTATCTACCTAAAACCATCAGCAAGCATTATCTATAATGGAGATAAGCTAGAAGCCTTTCCAGTAAGATCATGGGTGAAGCAAGAATACCCATTATCACCAATATTATTCAATATTGTCCTAGAAATGCTAGTTTATAGCAATAAGACAAGAAAAAAATCAAAAGAATTAGAATAGGCAATGAGGAAACAAAACTATTACTCTTTGTAGATGATATGATGGCATACTTAGAGAATCCTAGAGAATCAACTAAAAACTTGTTGAAATAATTAACAACTTCAGCAAAGTTGCAGGATTTAATACAAACCATAAATCATTAGCAATTATATATTTTATATATATATATATATATATATTTATAAAACCAATAAAGTCCAACAGGAAGCGATAGAAAGAGAAATTCCATTATTTAAAATAACTACAGACAATATAAAATACTCAGGAGTCTACCTGCCAAGACAAACCCAGGAACTATGTGAACATAATTATAAAACACTTTTCACGCAAATAAAGTCAGATATACACAACTGGGAAAATATTAACTGCTCATGAGTAAGCCAAGCCGATATAATAAAAATGACAATTCTACCTAATTAAAAAATGTGAAGGAAGGTGGCCTAGCATATTAGATCTCAAACTGTATTACAAAGTGGTAATCATCAAAACAATCTGATACTAGCTAAGAAACAAGAGTGGTGGATCAGCAAAATAGATTAGGTACATAATACACAGTAGTAAATTGCCATAGTAATCTAGTGTTTGATAAACTCAAAGATCCCAGCTTCTGGGATAAGAATTCACTATTTAACAAAAATTGCTGGGAAAACTGCAAAGAAGTTTGGCAGAAACTACACAGACTGCATGCTGAGATAAGGTCAAAATGGGTACATGAATTAGATGTAAAGGGTGATATAATAAGCAATTAGGGGAGCATGGAAAATTATACCTGTCATATCTATAAATAAGGGAAAAAATTTATGACCCAACAAGAAATAGAGAGCATGATGGGATGAAAAGCAGATAATTTTGATTACATTAAATTAAAAAGATTTTACATAAACAAAACCAATGCAGACAAGATTAGAAGGGAAGTAGAAACTGGGAAAAAATTGCACAGCAAGTTTCTCTGATAAAAGTTTCTTTTCTCAAACATATTGAGAACTGAGTCAAATTTATAAGAATACACATCATTCTCCAATTGGTAAATGGTCAAAGGAGATGAATAGGCAGTTTTCAGAAGAAGAAATCAAAGCTTTCTATATAGTCATATGAAAAAAGTTCCAAATCACTATTGATTAGAGAAATGCAAAATAAAACAACTCTGAGGAATCACCTCATACCTATCAGATGGGCTAACATGACATAAAAGGAAAATGACAAATGTTGGAGGGGATATGGAAAAATTGAGACACTGATGCACTGTTGGTGGAGTTGTGAACTGGTCCAACCATTCCGGAGAGCAATTTTGAACTATGCCCAAAGGACTATAAAACTGTGCCTTTGACCCAGCAATACCACTACTAGTCTGTATTCAAAAGAGATCAAAGAAAAAGGAAAAGCTCTTTCTGTGGCAAGGAATGGGAAATGGAGAAGATGCCCATCAATCAGGGAACGGCTGAACAAACTGTGGTATGATTGTGATGGAATACTATTGCGCAATAAGAAATGATGAGCAGGATGGCTTCAGAAAAACCTGCAAAGATTTATATGAACTGATGCAAAGTGAAGTGAGAACTAGGAGAACATCATACACAATAACAGCAACATTGTATGATGATCAACTGTGATTGACTTAGCAGTTCTGAGCCTTACAATGATCCAAGACAATTCCAAAGGATGTATGATGAAAAATGTTATCCACTTCCAGAGAAAGAACTGATAGAGTCTGAATGAAGATTGAAGCATACTTTTTTAAAAACAAATTTCTTTCTTTTTCTTTGTCTTTATTTTTTGTCTGTATATTTTCTTTTGCAACATAACTAATATGGAAATACGTTTTGCATTACTTTACATGTATAATCTATGTCAAATTGCTTGCCTTCTCAAGGAGGATGGAATGAGGGACAGAGTTTGGAACTCAAAATTTTAAAAGAGAAATGTTTAAAAAAATTACATGTAAATGAGAAAAATTAAGTTAAATTAAAAGAAATCCAACATGCTCAAAACACTACAAGGTAGCACTTTTCTTTGAGGAATGTTTTAATTTCTTAGAGACAAATAAGGTACTCTATTATAAACATATACCTTCAGCCGTGTCGTTTGGGACCTGAGTTTTAATTCAGACAATCTCCACTCTCCTAATATGGAAATAATGACAGTATCTCACATTTACTATCCTCAAAGTACTTCTTCCCTCTCATATTCCAGGTTCTAGGGCTCATCTAGATCCCACAATCTGGACTCTAAATTTCTTTCAAGATCTCACTGGAATGTCTATTAACCTGTCTTGTCTCTGTCTCTCTCTGTCTCTCTGTCTCTGTCTCTCTGTCTCTCTCTCTCTCTCTCTGTCTCTCTCTCTATCCGCCCCCCCCCCCCCACTTTGGACAGCTGAGAACAAAACAAAACAAACAAAAACAAAACAAACCAAAAAACCCCAACCTCATTTCTCAAGGAAGACATTGAGAGTTCTATGGCCCATACTGCCTCTGAAAATGCAAGTTCTCTTGCCCCCTTTACTTCTCTAATTTCATTCAGACCCCACCAATATGACATACTCAGCATTTGATGTGGCACAACTTAAAGGCACTGTACTTCAAATTTTATTGTAGGCTATAAGCAATTACTAGTCAATATCAGTCATAGTACTGAGTAATTAAGGAGCTGCATAGGACAAAATCAAAGATCATCATTATAAGTTTTTTTTATTTTTTTTATATAATGCAGTTCTACCCTACCAAGCTTTAATAGTCTATACTCTCTACGCTTTTTCTCCCTGCAAAATTCCCCCATAAATGACACTTCATAATCAGGATCCTCAAAACTCTGACACATTGTCTTCTAAGGGCAAACATTCCTATGATATTCTGTCGATGTATTAGTTTATTTTTCTCTTATTGCACTGCCCATGTGTCTTAGCAGTAAAGAGACAACACTCTTTGAAATACCTTGCACTTAAAATATTATGGTACTGAGTAAATACTCTCTATCCATTCCCAATAAGAGGAATATCAATAGAAGTCTAACCTGAGAGTTAGGATACACTTGTCTTGGGGGTTGTTTATACTTTATAGAGACCAATAAGGTGTTCAATTATAAACCTCTATCTTGGGTTCTGTGGTTCAGGAGCTAAATTTTAATTCAGATAATCACCACTCTTCTGATGTAAATTATATGGAAATAAAGGTAGCATTTCAAGCCACAAATATAATTTTTTATGAGGGTTTCAACTATTCTGTCTCTCTCCATGCCTTATCGACTTAAGAACATAAAATAACACATATTCCCAAGGATGCCACTGAGAATTCTAAGGACCTTTCCGACTCTGAAATGTAGGTTCTATAATACTTAGTTCTATTCCAAACCGGAAATTCAACATTTGATGTCGCTTAGTGTTCTGATATCCCCATTCTAGGTGCACTCCCAGAACTAACATTCCCTTCTCTATGGCTTCTTTCAGGTCCCATAGTTTATGTACTAAGGTTCCATTAGCTCAGACAAATATTGTTTCATGGCTCTATTCTTCTTCCACTTTCTTTCTTTGAAAGTCTCTCCTACCTCTTGCAGTCTAGGTTCTAAGGCTCATCCATAACCTGTGGTCTAGCTACTAAATTTTGATCTTAATGGAGTTTCAATTAATCTGTCTCACTATATTCCTTGACCCCTGTAAAAACAAAAACCTCATTGTCTCAAAGAGATGACATTGAGATTTTTAAGTCCTCATGCTAGCTCTGAAAATCTAAGTTCTATTGCCACTCTTATGTCTCTAATTTCAGACTTCTCTTACATCAGATATTTATCAATCTATGTGCTCCCTTTAAAGATATGAGGCACTGCAGTGGATAGCACACAGGGCCTGGAGTCAGCAAGACTCATTCACTCTCAGACACTTACTATCTGTATGACCCTGGACAAGTCACTTAGCCCCGTTTGCCTCAGTTTCTCCAACTGTAAAATGAGGTGGAGAAAGAAATGGCTTTGCCAAGAAAACCTCAAATGGAGTCACAAAAAGTCAGACACAACTGAAATGACTGAACAACAACTTCAAAATTATCGTAGGCCATAAACACTCCCTAGTAATTAAGGAAACTGAAAGGAATCCAATTGATGACCATTTTCTATGCACTTTTGGCCTCCCACCTATAAAGTTCTCTCATGCCTATAAAATTATCCCTAGAATATTCTCCCTTGAATGGCAGTCAAGGCTTTCTTTGTGCTAAGGATGCTCATATCTATGACATATTATCTTCTAAGGGCAGACCCACCCTGTGATATTCTATCAATTTATTTTTCTCTTATTGAAAAGGCCTTAGTGGTAAAGTGACAGCAAAAATACTCTTTGAAATGCCTTGGACTTACTACCTTTTGGTATCACATCTCTGTCCATTCCCAATAATAGGAATATAAATAGCAGTTTTACCTGATCAGGATACTCCGAGGAACCACACATCTTGTTGAGGGATATATCTTGTTTTTATTACTTAGGGTCCCTCAATGATGAATTGATACCTTTGGCTCTGGGTTTTAGTTCAGACAATTGCCACTCTACTGATATAAATTGTATGGGAACAAAGGCAGCATTTCAAGCTACAAATTTCCTTTGTTACTAAGGTTTCATTTAACCTCTCTCCAGGCTCTGGTGCCCTGAGAACATAAAACAGCCCATCTTCTCATGGATGAAATGGAGAGTTCTGTGGCCCACAATACCTCGGAAAATCCAAGTTCTATAGCTCCTCTTACCTCCCTAACTTCACACCCCTCCAAGATCAGACATTCAGCATTCCAGGTGCTCCCTTTGAAAGGCACTGCACTTCAAAAGTTATTGTGCACAACAAGCACTCCCTAGTCATTACCAATAGCAGTCTTATGTAATCAAGGATTTGCAAAGAAACAAACTGATGATCATTTGTTTTTGTTTCATTTTGCTATTTTTCCATTGTGCAGCTCTGCTAATAGTCTCTACTCTAAGTTGTCTTCTGTCTAGAAAATTCTCTCACGAATGGCACCTCCCAAAAAACCTTTTTCCTTATCTAAGGGCTAACCCTCCTATGATACTCCTTCCATTTAGTGTTCTGTGTATTTCTCTCTCCTTGCAGTGCCCATAGGTCTTAGTCATAAAGTGACAGCAACAAATGCTCTCTCTTTGACAAGACCTGTACATAAAACCTTATGGTAGTGGGTAAATATTTTTGATCTATTTCAAGTAACAGGAATATCAACAGAAATCCAAACTGATCAGGGCACAGCAAGGAATCACTTGTCCTGTTGGGGACTGCTTTTACTTCTTAGTGACATAATAAGGCTCTTGAAGATAAATTTATACGTTTGGCTATGTGGTCTGCTATCCTGATTTTAATGTGGATAACTGACATTCTTCTGAGATAGATCTATATAGATAGATAGATCTATATAGGTATCTATATATGAAATAATGGTAGCATTTCAAGTCACATATTATTTCTTACAAGGCTTTAAACCATTCTGTCTCTCTCCAAGACTTTTCGACCTGAGAACATAAATTAAGCCATGTTCTCAAGGATGCCATTGAGTGTTCTAAGTTCCCTTTAGGTCTAAAAATCTAGGTTCTGTCACACCTGCTAGTTCTGTCCTTTCAGAATAGGTCTAAACTAGAAATGCAACATTGGAGTAGGGTCTGCTGCTCTGATATCCCTTGTTCTATGTGCTCTACCCCTTCCCCCACTGACAATCTCATATTCTTTTATCTACGTCTACTCTCAGGTCCCGCAGTCTATGTATGAAGTTCCCACTGCATCAAATTATTCTGGTTCTCTAGTACTGTCCATCTTCCCACTTTCTGTTTTCAAAAATCCCTCCTAACTCTCACATTCCAGTTACTATGGCTTATCTAGATTCCACAGTCTGGATCATAAATTTCTTTCAAGAACTTACTGGAATTTCAATTAACCTGTCTCAATTATTTGGCCAGCTAAAAACAACAAAAACACTCCATGCTCTCAAGAATGACAGTGAGAGTTCTATTACCCATAGTGCCTCAGAAAATACAAGTTCTATTGCCCCTCTTACCTCTTCAGCATCATTCATTGCCCTCCAAGATGAGACAAGTCAGTATTCCCTGCACTTCCTTTTAAATGTACTATTCTTCAAAAGTTACTGAAGGCACCAAATACTACCTAGTTAGTCCCAAATGGAGTATTGAGTAATTAAGGATCTGCATGGAATAAAATTGGTGACCATCTTTTTGATTTTTTCTTTAAATGGTGCAGTTCTACCCTCCTAGATCTAAGACTCTAAGCTTTCTTATGCCAGGAATATTCTGCCTTGGATGGCAGCTCTTGAATTAGTCTCTCTAAGTGCTGAGGACTCTCACAGTCTGACACCATATAGCCCGAGGGCAACCCTTCCTGTGATGTTCTATCCATTTAATTGATTTGTATATTTTTCTTTTATTGTGTTAGTCATAAAGTGGTAACACGAATGGTCTCTCTTTGAAATGCTTTGTACTTAAAACCATTTCCAACATGAGGAATATCAACAGAAGTCTAATCTGATTGTAGGCTATGAGGAAACATTTGTCTTGAGGAATTGTTTATGCTTTATAGACACAAATAAGGTATTCGATTATAACTTCTACCTCGGGCTCTGTGGTTTAGAAGCTAAGTTTTAATTCAGATAATCACCACTCTCCTCATATAAATTATATGGAAATAAAGGTAGCATTCCAAGCTACAAATATAATTTCTTACTAAGTTTCAACTATTCTGTCTCTCTCCATGCCTTGTCAGTCTAAGAACACAAAATAACCCATGTTCTCAAGGATGTCATTGAGTGTTCTAAGGTCCCTTCCAGCTCTTAAAAATCTAGGTTCTACCTACCTCCTAGCTCTGTTCTTTCAGTACAGTTCCAAACTAGAAATTCAACATTCTATGGGCTCTCCCTTGTTTTATGTGTACTCCCAGATCCAATATTATCTTCTCTCTGGCTTCTCTCAGCTCTTATAGTCTATGTACTAAGAACCCACTGGCTCAGACTATTTTTATTCTATGGTTCTGCCCTTCTTCCACTTTCTTTTGGTGAAATTCTTTCCTACCTTTCATAATTCAAGTTTTACCAGTCATTTAGAACCTGCAGTCTAGATTCTAAATTTTTTTCTATGATCTTATTGGAGACTCAATCTGTCTCTCTATTCCTTGGCTACAATATAAAAAATGATCTTCTTAATGCTGATACTGAGATTTCTAAGGCCACTGCTGGCTCTGAAAATCTAAGTTCTGTTGCCCCTCTTTCCTCTTAAAGATCATACTGTTCTTACATCAGCATTCTATGAATTCCCACTTAAATGCACTATATTTAAAAATTTATTGTAGGCAGTATTCCCTACTCATTAACAAGAGAAGAATTGAGTAATTAAGGATCTACACAGAATGAAATTGATGACCATCATTTTGTGTTTTTGATTTTTTTTAATATGATGTGGTTCTGCTCTCCCATCTTTAACAGTCTGTACTATAAGCTCTCTATTCCCTGGAAAATTTGCCAACAAATGGTATCTCACAAGCAAGCCTTTCTATGTGCTAAAGATCCTTGTATTGCAAAGGACCAACCCTTCTTTGATATTCTATTTGTTTATTTTTTGCTCGTTGCACTGCCCACAGGTCTTCATCATAAAGTGACAGTAGAAATGGTTTCTCTTTGAAATGCCTTGTATTCAGTACAGAAATATCAATAGGGCACCACAAAGAATTACTTGTCTTGTGAAAGGATTTTTTTATTACTTGGAACCATGTAAGATACGCGATGATAAACTTATACCTTTCACTTTGTGATTTGGGATCTGAGTTTTAATTTAGACAACTACCACTCTCCTGATACAAATTATATGGAATAAGTAGCATTTTAAGCCACAAATATCCTTTGTTAGTAGGGTTTCATTTAATCTGTCTCTCTCCATGCCTTGGTGCCCTGAGAATATAAAGTAACTCATTTTCTCAACGATGAAATGGAGAGTTCTTTGGCCCAATACCTTTGAAAATCTGAGGCTCCTCAATCTCCTGAGCTCTTGAATTTGTGCTCCTTTTGTATTCTCTTATTCAAAAGTTATTATGTAAAATAGCTCCCAGTCATTCCCAATAGCAATCCTAAGGAATCAAGGATCTGCAGGGAATCAAATTGATGACCGTTTGGATTTGGTTTTCGTTTTTTATTTATTTAATATTGTGCAAGTCTGCCCTCCCACAACATTCTATACTCTTGTATTCTGTACTCTCTTCTTCCTGGAAAATTCCACTTCCCAGTCTAGATTTTTGATGAGCTAAGAATCCCCACAGGATCCCTCTTGACACTTTATATTCTAAGAGCAGATCCTCCTATGATATTCTATTTATTGGTTTATTTTTCTCTTATTGCACTGCCCATAGGCCTTAGTCAAAAAATTGCAGCACAAATGGTGTCTCTTTGAAATTCTTTTACTTAATACCTTATGGAATTGAGTCCACATGCCTGATCCATGCCCAGGAATATCACTATAACTGAAATAGCATTAGATGTATCATTAGAAGTCTGACCTGATTGGGGCACTACAAAGAATCTCTTATCTTGTTGGAAGATCTTGTTTACTTCTGGGAGACCCATAAGGTCTTCAATGATTAACTTAGGCATTTAGCTGTGGGATCTGACATCTGCATTTCAATTCAAACAATCACTACATTCCTGAGATATATTCTACCAAAATAACAATAGCATTTCAAGCTACAAATATAATTTCTAAGGTTCCAATTATTTTGTCTCTCTCCATGCCTTGTTGACCTGAGAACATAAAGTAACTCATTCTCAAAGATGCTATTGATCATTCTAAGGTCTCTTTCTAGCTCTGAAAATGTAGGTTCTATGCCACCTCCTAGTTCCAAACCCCAAATTCAACATTGTAATGTACTAAGATCCCATTGACTCAAACTATTTTAGTTCCCTAGCACTGTCCATCTCCCACTTTCTGTCTTCAAAAATCTTTCTTCCCTCTCACATTCCAGGTTCTAGATCAGGGGTGGAGAACCTGTGGTCTTCTAGCTCCTTGGGTGCGGTCTTTTGACTAAGTCCAAGTTATACAAAACAAATCCTTTTATTAAGGGGATTTGTTCTGTGAAGTTTGGATTCAGTCAAAGGGCTGCACTTGAGGACCTGGAGGGCCACATGTGGCCTTGAGGCTGCAGGTTCCCCACCCGTTCTAGATCTCATCTAGATTCCACAGACTGGATTCTAAATTCCTTCCCAGAGCTCACTGGAATGTCTATTAACCTGTCTCTATTCATTGGCTAGCTGAGAATAATTTTTTAAAAACCCTATGATCTCAAGGATATTTAGAGTTCTATGGCCCATCCTGCCTCTGAAAACACAAGTTCTATTGCCCCTTTTATCTAATTTCATTCCCCTCAGAGATCAGACACTCAGCATTCTATGTGCTCCCTTTGAAATGCACTATTCTTCAAAAGTTATTGTAGGTAATAAATATTCCCTAGTCATTACCATTAGGAGCCTTAAGTAACCAAGGATCTCAAAGGAATCAAATTGATGACCTTTTTTGTTTACTGATTAGTGTACTATAAGGAATCACTTATTTTTATTTCTTAGAGCTATGTAAGGTACTCTATTATGAACTTAAACCCTGGCTGTTTTGTTCAGGATTTAAGTTTTTATTCAGACAATCACTACTCTCCTGATATAAATTATATTGAAATAAATGTACATTTCAAGTCACAAATATCATTTCTTACTAGGGTTTCAATTATCTTGTCTCTGTCCATGCCTTGTTGACCTGGGAACATAAAATAACCCATGTTCTCAAGGATGTTACTGAACATTCTAAGGCTCCTCCTAGCTCTGAAAATCTAGGTTCTATGGCACCTCCTAGCTCTGTTCTTTCAGAACAGTTCCAAGCAAGAAATTCAGCATTCTCTGGGTTTTCTTGCTCAGAGAGATATCTTCCTTTTAGTACCCTCCGATCTCTCACATTCTCTTCTCTATGGCTATGCTCAGCTTTCAGAGTCTGCCTACTAAGGTCCCACTGGCTCAAACTAGTTTTGTTCTATGGCTCTGTTCTGCTGCTTTCTTTCTGTGACGTTCCCTAACTCTCATACTCCAGATTCCACAGCTCATCCAGATTCCACATTTCTTCCAGGATCTTAATGGAGTTCCAATTAATCTCTCCATTCCTTGGCCTTCTGAGAACATAAAAACACATCTTCCCAAGGGTGAAATTAAGATTTCTCAGGCCCATTCTGGCTAACTCCTATTGTCCCCTCTTACCTCTGAAATTACAGACACCTCCTATATTCAGCGTTTGACGTGTTCCTTTTTAAATGAACTGTATTTTAAAATGTATCATAGGCAATAAATGTTCCCTAGACATTGCCAATAGCAGGATTGAGGAATTAACAATGTACATGGAGTGAAATTGTTGACCTTCATTTTGTGGGTTTGATTTTGTTTTTTTTAAGATGCCATTCTGCCCTCCCAGCTCTTGTTCTCTAAGCTCTCTTCTCCCTGGAAAATTCTGCTATGAATGGCACCTCTCAGTCCAGTCTTTCTGTGTGCTAAGGACCCTCATAGTTCTGTCACTGTATGTTACAAGGTAACCCCCCTCCAATGATGCTCTCTGCATTTAAAGGTTTGTTTTTCTCTTATTGCATTGTCCATGGTCTTAACTGTAAAGTGACAACATATATTGTCTCTGAAATACTACTTTGTACTTAAAACCTTCCATTAGCAAGTAAATGATCTTGATCCATCCTGAATAACAGGAACATTAATAGAAGTCTAATCTGATCAGTACACAAAAAGTAATCACTTCTCTTGTGGGATTATTTTTTTACTTCTTGGAGCCATATAAGGTACTTGATTATAAACTTATACCTTTGGTGTGTTGTTTAGGACCTAAGTTTTATTAAGACAATCACCACTCTCCTGATATAAATTATATGGAAATAAAGGTAGCATTTTAAGCCACAAATGTCCTTTGTTACTAGAGTTTCAATTAACCTGTCTCTCAGAACGTCTTGGTAGCCTGAGAATGTAAAAAACCCATGTTCTCAAAGATGCCATTGAGATTTCTGAAGTCCATCCCAGCTCTGAAAATCTAGGTTCTATGGCACTTCCTAGCTCTGTTCTTTCAGAACAGTTCCAAACTAGAAATTCAGAATTCTCTGGGCTCTGCTGATGTTATCTCTTGTTTTAGGTCCCCATCCTCCTTTAATCTCCCTCTCCCCCATTGCCTTTCATATTCTGTCATTTGTGTCTTCCCTCAGGTACCAGAGTCTATGCACTAAAATCCCATTGGCCCAAAGTATTTTAGGTCCTGGGCACTGTCTGTCTCCCCACTTTCTGTCTTTGAAATTTCTTCCTCCTTCACATTTTCATTCCAGTTTCCGTAGTCTGGATTATAAATTTCTTCCAAGATCTCACTGGAATTTTTACTAACCTGTCTCTCTCTCTATCCATTGGTCAGCTGAGAATAAAACAAAACAAAAATAAAACAAACGAAAACATGTTCTCAAGAAAGACACTGAAAGTTTTATGGCCCATACTGCCTCTGAAAATGTCACCCCCTTAGCTCTCTAGTTTCACTCCCTTCAGAGATCAGACATTGAGTAGTCAATGTGCTCCGTTTTAATTCACTGTCCTTCAGAAGTTATTGTGGGCAATAAAGATTCTCTAGTCATTTCCATTTGTAGCCTTAATTAATCAAGAAACTGAAAGAAATCCAATTGATGACCATTTGTTTTGGTTTGTCTAACCTGATTAGTGTACTACAAAGAATCACTTGTCCTGGGGCACTGTTTTTATTTCTTAGAGCCACATAAGGTACTGCATTATAAATTTATACCTTTGGCTGCACTGCTCTTCAGGACCTGAGCTTTCCTTCACACCATCACCACTCTCTGGATATGGATATGGAAATAAAGGCAGCATTTCAAGCCACGAATATCATTTCTTATTAGGGTTTCAATTATCCTGTCTCTCTCCATGCCTTGTCATCCAGAGAACATAAAATGATCCATGTTCTCAAGGCTGCGATGTAGTGTTCCATGGTCCCTTCCAGTTCATAAAATCTAAGTTCTATGGTACCTTCTAGCTCTGGTCTTTTAGAATAGTTCCAAAGCAGAAATTCAACATTTCATGTACTATCCTGATATGATATCCTTTGTTTTAGGGTGCCCTCTGGCTCTCACATTCCCTTCTCTATGGCTACTCTTAGATCCCCTTGTCTACCTACTAAGGTCCCACTGGCTCACACTATTTTCTATGGCTCTGTCTATCTCCCCCTTTTTGTTTTCTAAAGTCCTTCCTACCTCTTATATTACCAGTTCCAGGGCTCATCCAGATCTGGCAGTCTGGATTCTAAATTTCTTCCAAGCTCTTACTGGAGTTCCAATTACCCTGTCTCTCTCTATTCCTCGCCCCCCTGAGAACATAAAAAAACTGATCTTCTCAAGAAATTCATTGAAAGTTCTTAGACACCTTCCAGCTGTGAAAATCTTGGTTCTATATGAGCTTGGTTCTTTCAGAACCCTCTCACAACAGAAATTCAGACCCCATTGACTGGTTCTGTCCATCTCCCACTCTCTTTCTTCTAAAGTCCCTTCTACCTCTCATAGTACAGGTTCTTGGTCCCTATGGAGATCTGGCAGTCCAGATTATAAATGTCTTTCAAGCTTAGGTATTTTATATTATGATACGCTCTCTGATCTGATATTTTGTCTTCAATATCCTCTCCTACTTGTGACATTTGTGACATTCAGACTGCCTTCCCTTTTCCGAATCCTCTTTTCTGTCCCCTCCACTATTCTCCTCTGAAAGGCTATGACATTCTATGTGTTAAGAACCCTAACAGTCCTGAGATCCTATGTTCTATGTCCCACCCTGCTCTAAAATTTGAGGTTTTCTTTCATCTGTTTTTGTCTTTTCATACTACACATGTGTCTTAACAATATGATTGAAAAGCTCTAATGTTGTGTCTTTTAAATACACTACATTTCATAATTACTATTTCACTACTAAATATTAAATATCCCTATTACCAATAGCAGTATTAAGTAATTAAGGAACTGCACTTAATCAAATCAATGCCCCCCCCTTTTTTAAAATGAGTTATAACAATATTACCTGATCAAGGCCATAGCACTTCTCTTATCAGGGGATTTTTATTTCTTGGAGCCACATAAGGCTCTGAGATTTTAAACTTATACCTTTGGCTCTGTGGTCTCGGACCTAAATTTTAATTCTTACAATTACCACTGTACTGATATAAGTTATTCGGAAATAAGCATTGCGTTTAAGCCACAAATATCCTTTGTTACTGGGCTTTCCACCCAGCTGTCTCTCCATTCGTTGGCCTTCTAAAGCCATCAAAAAACTTATCTTCTCAAAGGTTACATTGAGATTTCTACTCCTGGTGCTAAAGTCCTCTCTCACCTCCAACATTTTTGTTATTTTAAAGGCACCTCCCAGTTGAGACATTCTGCCTTCTTTGGCTCCTCCCTAATCCGATAAGTCTGTTTGTTATGCTCTCATTGGCCACAACAACCTGTGTTCTCAGCTTTTCACCATCTCCCACTTTCTGGGTTCTGAGACCCCTCCCACCTTAAAGAAGCCAGCCCATAGTGCCTCCTCCAGCTTGGATAAGTCTCTAAACCACTTACCCTTCTCCATCTATCAGCTATCTTGGCTTCATTTTTCACTCCCAGATCTGCTTAGCCAGCTCTAAGAATCTGGATTCTAATGTCTTCTCCACCACCAACAGTTTTCCTTGAATGACACCTCCCAGGCAAGATAATCTATGTCATAATGACCCTCCTGGTCCTGACAATCCATGTTCTATATCATCCTCTTCCTCTCAAATTAGGATTTCTTTCTTTTCGTTTTTGAATTTGTTTTTATCCTATTGCAGTCTAAATATCTTGGCAGTGGGATTATATAAAAGCAATTCTTTTAGCTTTAAGTACATGGTACTTAACACATTATGGAAATCAATAAATATTCCCCATTCATTATGAAAAGTAGTCATTTCAGTCACAATCTTACCGCATCAAAAATTGCATGTAATCATTTTTTTGCCTTTACTTTCAAGCCACATAAGACTCTGAATTTTCATCATTCCTTTTTAGCTATCTGGTTCAAGATCTGAGTTTTAATTCAATGTACCACCTCCATCCTAATATAAATTATGTTTAAATAAATATTCCATTTTATAACATAAATAAACTTTGATATTCTTTTATAAATTAACCTGTCCATCCCGCCTACCTTTGGTCACTGAGGACAAGAAACACCTCCTTCACAGCTCTATTGTGTGCTAAGGTGCCTCTCAGCTCAGAAGAGCTATGTTTTAAGGTTCAAGCCAGTCTAGGCCTTCTGTGATTTTTGAGGCCACTTCTACTTCTGACATTCTGTGTTTTAATACAGTTTGTCAGTATTTTAAAATTTAACCTGTGCTTCTCAATAACTAGGTCCACTGAGCACATTAAAAAAAAAACTCTCCATCCCAGCTTTGGTACTGTGGGGCCTTGGAGGTCTAAAGACTTGTTTTAAAGGCCATCTCATCTGTGACATTCTGTGATGTCTAGGCCACTCTTACTTTTAACATCCTCTGTGCAGCTAGCTCTGGTTTCTCTCCTTCTCCATGCCCTACTGATTCTGATGTTCTCTCTATCCAGCTCCCAAGCTTGACATTCTCTGTGTTAAGGTCCTTAGACTCTGAAATTTGTATTCTCAGACTCTCATCATCTCCCACTTTCTGTGTTATAGGGTCCCCTGAATGGCCAGCTCTGATATTGCAGGTTCTAGGGTTCCACCCAGCTCAGACATTCTGGATTCAAACCTGGCTCCCAGCTCCCAGATGCTTCCTTCTGAATGCTCTCCCAGCTCTGCTATTCTGGCCTTTCTGTGTGCTCCCTGCATATACTGCCATTTAGAGGCAGGACTGTCCTCCAGCTCTCCCATTCACTAAGCTCTCTCTCACTTTTAACCTTCTCTTTGGAAACACACGTCTCAGCCCAGGCATCTATGATCTAAGGCCCTATATCCTAGGAATTTTTTTCTATTAATTTCTTAATATTTAGTTTATTACATTATATATATGTATGTGTATATATATATATACATAATATGTTTTAGCAACACAGTCATTTAAAAAGACAAATGGCTTCCCTTTAAAAACCTATGTACTTAACACCTTATCATTATCAACAAAGACTTGTCATTCGTTACCAATAATAGTAATATTAATCGCAGTCTTACCAGATCAAGGCACTTCTGCAATTACTTTTTTGCCCGTTTTTTTTTCTTTTTGTGGAACAAAATAAGGCACTTCATTTTCACCAATCCCCTTTGGCTGTATTGGTTCAGTCCCTGAGTTTTAATACAGAGCTGCACCACTGCGCTGAAATAAATTATATGAAAATTCATTTTGCAGATGATACCACAAATATAATGTTTTGTTATTTTAAAATTTTACTTGTACTTCCCGATACATAGACCCATTGAACACGTTACAAAAACTTTTTCCCTGCTATGCTACTGTTTGTTCTAAAGCTCATCACAGTTCTGAAGATCTATGTTGTAAAGGCCATCTCATCTCTGACATTCTGTATTTTAAGGGCTTTCTTAGCTCTGAGATCCCTTCTTCAAAGTGTCCTAGAGGTTCTAACATTCTCCTCCTGATGCAACTCTCAGGTCTGACATTTGGAGTGCTAAGGTCACCTGCGCTCTGACAATTTGTATTCTCACACTCTGACCATCTCCTACTTTCTTTGTTATAAGGGGCCCTCAGTGTCCCCCCGCCCCAAAATTCCAGGTTTCTAGGGCCCAATCCAGCCCTAGCATTCTGGATTCTAAGATACCTTCCAGATCAGAAGAGCTATGTTCTAAATGCTCTCTCACATTTGATATTCTGGCTTCTATGGCTACTGTCTGTTCTACCATTCAGAGCCTAGAACTCTCCTAGCACACAGATTCTCCATCCTAAACTCTCTCCTACATTTAACATTTTGTGTTAACAGGCACCTCCAAGCCTAGACATCCGAGGTTCTAAGGACCCTCCCAGCACTGTGATTCTCTGTTCTGAGGCCCCATTCATTTCTGATATCCAAAGCTTTTCTTTTTCATTTATTTTTATGTTCCTCCACGCATGTGACTTAGCAAGCCAATGATGTGAAAGCACAAATGAGGTCCCTTTTAAATCCTATGTACTAAAGACCTAATTTTTTTTTCATTAAACAGCCCCCCCCCCCCCCATAGTAGCAGTATCAGTAATGGCAGTCTTACCAAATCAAGGCGCTGCATGGAAATAATTTTAATACCCGTTTTGTTTCCTTTTTATGGAACCCGAGTAGGCACTGCATTTCCCCCTTTCCTCTTTGGCTGAATTGGTTCAATACCTGAGTTTTAATTCAAAGGATCACCACTGAGCTGAAAGAAATTATACAGAAATTAATGGTATATATGATGACACCACTGCCTTATTGTTTTTCAATTTACTGTTGTTTCCTAAGACTTTAACGCACAGAGCATATAAAAACTTCGCCGATATGTTGTTTGTTCTACAGCCCCTCACAGGTCTGAAGATCTGTGTATAGCTGTCTCAGCACTGATATTATTCCGTGTTCTAAGGGCTCACCTTGCTCTGAAATCCCTTGTTCTAAGTACCCTCCTATCTCTGACACTCTTCCACGTCTACTCCCAAGCATGACATTTCTAAGCCAAGGTGCCCTGACAATTTGTGCTCACGAGTTCTATTTCCCTAACAGTTTCTGTGTTATAGGGTTCCCTGAATGCCCACCTCTGACATTGCGGGTTCTAGGGCCCCACTCGAGTCAGCTCAGACATTCTGCATTCAAACCCGGCTCCCTGTTCCCAGGTGCTTCCTCTGCTAGTCTGTCCTCTCTGGGTGCCCCCCTGCATATATTGCCATTCAGAGGCAGGACTGCCCTCTAGTTCTCCCATTCTCTATTCTAAGCTCTCTCTCATCTCCAGCATTCTCTTCTGAAAGGCACCTCCAGGCTAGACATCTAGAATCTTCCCTGGTGTCACATCGTAGGGATTTTTCCTTTTTGTTTCTTAGTATTTATTTTAGTACACTGCATGTATCTTAGTAATACACTATTTTACAAGCACAACTGGTATCCTCTTCAAAACTCACATTTACAAAACTTTATTTTTAAGGATCAAATACAAAATGCTCTGGCATTTGAAGCACTTCATCACCAGCCCCCTCCTACATTTCAAATCTTAAACCTTATACTCCAACATGTACTCTTTGAACCAGCCCTAGTCTCCTGGCTGTTCCAGGAACAAGACCCACCATCTCTAGTCTCTAGACATTCTCTCTGGCTGTTCCCCCTGCCTGGAAATGCTTTCCCTCCTGTGCTCTCACTTCCGACCTCCCTGGCTTCCTATAAGTCACAGCTAAAATCCCCCCTTCCACAGGAAGCTTCCCCACCCCCTCTTCATTCCAGTGCCTTCCCTCTGGTCATTATTTCCTAGTTAGCCTGCATAACGCTTGCTCTGTATGTATGTTTTCATGTTGTCTCCCCCAATAGATTTAAAACTTCTTGAGGGCAGGGACTGTCTTTTCCTCTTTTTTTATTCTTAGGGCTTAACACAACGCTTAATATATAGCAGGCACTTAATGAATGTTTACTGATTGATTTTCAACTCCTTTTTCATTAGTACTACTACTAATAATATCATTAACATTCTTACCAGATAAAGGAACTGCATGCGATTATGTTTTAGCCTGTTTTGTCCTTATTTTAGAGACATAGAAGGCACAACATTTCCCTCTTCGCTCTTTAGTTGTATTGGAGTAATACCTGAGGTTTAATTCAAAGGTTCACCACTGAGCTGAAATGAATTGTATGGAAATTAATGTTACATATCACTGTATGATTATACTTCCTAATTATTTTTAATTTACCTGTACTTCCCAATACCCTATCCCACTAAGTACATTAAAAAAAGTTATTCCCCAATAGGATATTCTGTTGTCAGAAGATCTATCTTCTAAGGGCGGTCCTGATGACATTCTTTTGTTGTAAGATCACTCCTACTTCTGGTATTCTGTGTTCTAAGGGCTCACCTCATACCACTATTCCTTGTTCTAAGTACCCTCTTACCTCTCTCATCCTCTTCTCTATACAACTTGCAGGCCTGTCATTCCTCTGTACTAAAGTCCCCTAAGGTCTGATAATTTGTATTCTCAGACCTTGAGCACCTCCCACTTTCTGAATAATGTTGGGGTTTTTTTGGGTTCAGTCATTTCAGTTGTGTCCGACTCTTTGTGACCCCTTTTGGGGTTTTCTTGGATAAGATACTAGAATTATCTGCCATTTCCTTCTCTAGCTCATTTTACAGCTGAGGAACTGAAGCAAACAGGGTGAAATGACTTTTGCCCAGGGTCACACAGCTAGTACCTGTTTGAGGCTGGATATTAACTCAGGTCTTTCTGATTCCATGCCTGGAGCTCTATCCACTGTGCCACCTAGCTGCCCCTTTATGTACACATGCATGGGCTAGGAATAAGCGCCCCCCCAATCCCCACCTCTGATATTTGAGTTTCTTGGGTTCCATCCACCCCCAGCATTCTGAATTCTCCCAGATCTGATATTCTGGCTTCTATGGCTGTTGCCTATTTTGCCATTCAAAGCTCAGAGCTCTCCCAGCACACAAATTCTCTATTCTAAAACTTCTCCCACATTTAAAGTTTTGTGTTGAAAGGCACCCCCCAGCCTAGACATCTGAGGTTCTAAGGGCCCTCCAAGCACTACCATTCTTTGTTCTGAGGTCTCACTCTTTTCTGGTAACTGAGGTGGGTTTCTTTTTTCCATTTATTTTTATTACGTTCCACTGCACATGGGACTTAGCAAGACAATGATCTAACAAAGGCCTGCACAACCTGCAGCCTGAATGTCCTCTACATTTTTCACTGGCCACCCAAAATCCTTTGGTGTGCCAAGCAGCCTGCTGGCCTACAGGCCAGAGGTTGTGCAAGCCTGATCTAAAAGAATCAATGCTGTCCCTTTTAAATCCTAAGTACTAAAGACTTTATTTTTCTTTCATTAAGCAGTTCCCATAGTAGCAAAAGCAATAATAGCAGTCTTACCAAGTCAAGGCACTGCATGGGAATAGTTTAATACCCGTTTTGTTTCCTGTTTATGGAGCCAGAGAAGGCACTGTATTTCCCCCTTTCCTCTTTGGATAGATTGATTTAATACCTGAGTTTTAATTCAAAGGTTCACCACAGAGCTGAAATGAATTATATGGAAATTAACGTTACATATCATGGCATAATTTCACTTTCTTATTGTTTATAAATTTACTGCTGCTTCCCAATACCTTAACCCACTGGGCACATTAAAAAAAACCAAACTCCTTTCCCCAATATGTTTATCTGTGTTCCAGAGGTCAGTAGATGTATGTTCTAAGGACTAACCTATCTCTGACATTCTTTGATATTAATGCCAATCTTATTTCTGACATTCTGTGTTCTAAGGTTCTCCTGGCTCTAATGTCTCTTGTTCAAAGTATCCTAGAAGTTCTGACATTCTCCTTTCTATGCAACAATCAGGACTGACATTCAGAGTACTAAGATTTCCTGGCTTCTCATCTCCTACTTTCTTTGTCATAAGGGTCAACTCAGTTTCTCCACCTCTGACGTTCCAGATCCTTTGGCCCCACCCAGCTCAGGCACTGTTTTTTTTTTAATTTTTCACTTATTTTTGACATTTATATTTTAAGATGTGAGTTGCAAATTTTCTCCCTCCCTTCCACCTCTCCATTAAGAAGGCAAGCGTGATATCAATTATACATGTAAAGTAATGCAATATTAATAATGGTGGTCTTACCAAGTCAAGGCACTGTATGGAAATAGTTTAATACCCGTTTTGTTTCCTATTTATGGAGCCTGAGAAGGCACTGTATTTCCCTTTCCTGTTGGCTGTATTGGTTTTAGTACCTGAGTTTTAATTCAAAGGATCACCACAGAGCTGAAAGAAATTATACAGAAAGTAATGTTGTATATCTTGGTAAAATTTTACTTTCTCATTGTTTTTAAATTTCCCGCTTCACGATACCTCAACCCAACATGTACATTAAAAAGAAACTCTTCCTCCAATAAGATATTGTTTGTTCTAGAGCTCTTTACAGGTCAGAAGATTTATGTTTTAAAGGCTGCCCACCTCTTACATTCTCAGATTTTAAGGACACTCCTACATCTGAAATTCTCTTTTCTAAGGGTTCCCCAAGCTCTTACAGTCTCCTCTCTATCCACCAGACATTCTCTGTGCTAAGGCCCCTAGATTCTGACAGTTTGTGTTCTCAGACTCTCCTCATCTCCCACTTTCTGTGTTATAGGGTCCCCTGAATGGCCAGCTCTGATATTGCAGGTTCTAGGGCTCCACCCACCTCAGACATTCTGGATTCAAACCCGGCTCCCAGAGACTTCCTTCTGAATGTTCTACCAGCTCTGCTATTCTGGCCTCTCTGGGTGCCCCCTGCCATTCAGGGGCAGGACTCTCTCCCACCCCAATATTCTCCTTTCAACAGCAGCTCCCAATCTAGCAGCTAGCATCCTAGCCTCCTCTGACATCCTAGGGATTTTTCCTTTTCCTTCCTTGATATCATTATATCATGCTGCCTATGTTTCTTAACAACACAGCATTGCTTTTAAAACTTAATGCCTTACTGTTTTCAACAAAGATTCCTCATTCATTATCCAATAATGGCCATTTCAACTGCAGACTTACCAGAAACAAGGCACTGCATGGGATTATTTTTTGCCTGGTTTTCCTTATTTTAGAGCCACAAAAGGCACAGCATTTCCCCCTTTTTCTCTTTGGCTGAATTGATTTAGTACCTGAGTTTTAATTCAAAGGTTCACCACAGAGCTGAAATGGAGTATATGGAAATTAATGTTACTTTCACCTTCTTATTGTTTATAAATTTACTGCTGCTTCCCAATACCTTAACCCACTGAGCACATTAAAAACAAAACAGAAGCACTTTCCCCACTACCATACTGAGTGTTCTTTAGAACAGCCCCTCACAGGTAGTAGGTGCTTAATAAATGTTTATTGATTTATTGGGAAGATCTATGTTCTAAGGGCCTCATCTATGACATTCTGTAATTTCAAAGCCACTCTTACTTCCCACATACTATGTTCTAAACGTTCTCCTAGAGCCTGTACTCTCCCACCTCTTCTTCAAAGTACCCTAGAGGTTCTGACATTCTCCTCTCTCTCTAGAGCTCCCAGGCCTGACCATCTCCCAATTTCTGAATAATAAGTCAGCCTATTCCTGCCCCCACCCTCCAAACCCTCACCTCTGCTACTTCAGGTTCTAGGGCCTCACCTTGGTCAGGCATCATTGACTCTAAGGCACTTCCCTGCTCAGAACAGCTGTTCTGCATTCTATGTGTACTCCCAGCCTGACATCTTGTGGGCCGTTTCCCTGAGCTCTGAAAAATCTGTGCTCTCTGGTTCTGGTCACCTCCCACTTTCTGTGTTATAAGGTCCCCTGAACAACTCCCTCTGATATTCCAGGTTCTAGAGCCCCATTCACCCTGGGCACTCTGGATTCTAAGATACCTTCCAGATCAGAACAGATATGTTCTAAAGGCTCTTCTGGATCTGATATTCTGGCTTTGATGGCTATTACCTGTTCTACCATTCAGAGCCCAGAACCTTCCCAGCATGCAAATTCTCTATTCTAATTAACATTTTATTTTGTGTTGACAGGCACCTCCCAGCCTAGGCATCTGAGGTTCTAGGGACCCTCCCAGGAGAGTCATTCTTTGTTCTGAGGTTTCACCCTTTTCTGATATCTAATGTTTTCATTTATTACTTTTCATCATATTCTAGTACAAAGACAATGATCTAAAAGAACCAATGCTGTCCACTTTAAATCCTATATACTACACACAATATTTTGCTTTCATTAAACAGTCCCCATAATAGCAAAAGCAATAATAGCAGTCTTACCAAATCAAGGCACTGCATATTTTACCCGGTTTTTTTCCACTTTATGGAACCTGAGAAGGCACTGTATTTTCCCCCTTTTCCTCTTTGGATAGATTGATTTAATACCTGAGTTTTAATTCAAAGGATCACCACTGAGCTGAAATGAATTATACAGAAATTAATGTTGTATATTGTGGCATAATTTCACTGTTTTCAAATTTACTGGTACTTCCCAATACCTTAACCCATTGGGCACATAAGAAAAACCAATTCTCCCATGTGACATTGTTTATTCTAAAGCCCTTCACAGGTCAGAAAATCTGTGCTCTAAGTGTTGCCTCCTCGCTGATATTCTGGGATTTTAAGGTCACTCCAACTTGATACTGTATGTTCTAAGGGCTTCATGAGCTCTCTTATCTTGTTCAAAGTACCTTCCTAACTTTGCCATTCTCCCCTCCAAGACTCCCAGCAGGCCCAATGTTCTGTGGGCCCAATGCTCTGCCCCAGGCTCAGTAATTTTGTCTTCTCAGACTCTGACCATCTTCCACTTTCTTAGTTATGGGGTCTCCTGACCGCCCAGCTAAGACATTCTGGATTCAGACACACCTCCTGGCTCACTAACGTGATGTTCTAAAGGCTCTGCCAGATCTGACTTTCTGGATTCTTACAGCCATTCCAAGTTTCATC
Source organism: Trichosurus vulpecula (assembly GCF_011100635.1). Lineage (NCBI taxonomy): Eukaryota > Metazoa > Chordata > Mammalia > Diprotodontia > Phalangeridae > Trichosurus > Trichosurus vulpecula. The sequence goes on from NW_023494377.1 coordinate 7,149,419, forward strand.
ACTCAGAGGCAGGACTGCTCTCCAGCTCACACATTTGCTATTCTAAGCTCTTTCCCACCCTCAACATTTTCCTTTGAAAAGCACTTCCCAGCCTGGATATCTGTGATCTAGCTCCTATCAATTTCTGACATGCTAGGGATTTTTTCTTTTCATTTTTCAATGTTTATTTTCGTGTGTGTGTGTGTGTGTGTGTGTGTCTTAGCAATACAGTAATTTCAAAGACCATATGCATAAGGTATCTGTTTTAAAACCTATGAACATAACATATTATTGTTTTCAACAAAGATTCCTCATCATTATCCAGTCATAGTAATGTCAGTTGAAGACTTACCAGATCAAGGCACTGCATGGGATTATTTTTTGCCTGGTTTTCCTTATTTTAGAGCCACAAAAGGCACAGCATTTCCCTCTTCGCTCTTTAGTTGTATTGGACAAATACCTGAGTTTTAATTCAAAGGATCACCACTGAGCTGAAATGAATTATATGGAAATTAATGTTGCCTATCATGGCATAATTTCTTTTATTGTTTTTCAATTTATTGGTGTAATCCACTGAGTATATTCAAAACAACTCATTCTTGGCTATGATATTATTTCTTCTAAAGCTCTCCAAAGTCAGATATATTCTGAAGGCTGTCCTGTCACTGACATTCTGTTATTTTAAGGCTATTCTTACTTCTGAGAGTCTATTCTGATAGTTCTGATTTCCCTTCTTCTCCACGCCCTACTGATTCTGATGTTCTCTCTATCCAGCTCCCAAGCCAGACATTCTCTGTGCTAAGGTCCCTAGATTCTGACAGTTTGTGTTCTCAGACTCTCCTCATCTCCCACTTTCTGTGTTATAGGGTCCCCTGAATGGCCAGCTCTGATATTGCAGGTTCTAGGGCTCCACCCACCTCAGACATTCTGGATTTGAACCCGGCTCTCAGAGACTTCCTTCTGAATGTTCTACCAGCTCTGCCATTCTGGCCTCTCTGGGTGCCCCCTGCCATTCAGGGGCAGGACTCTCTCCCACCCCAATATTCTCCTTTAAACAGCAGCTCCCAATCTAGCAGCTAGCATCCTAGTCTCCTCTGACATCCTAGGGATTTTTCCTTTTCCTTCCTTGATATCATTATATCATGCTGCCTATGTTTCTTAACAACACAGCATTGCTTTTAAAACTTAATGCCTTACTGTTTTCAACAAAGATTCCTCATTCATTATCCAATAATGGCCATTTCAATTGCAGACTTACCAGAAACAAGGCACTGCATGGGATTATTTTTTGCCTGGTTTTCCTTATTTTAGAGCCACAAAAGGCACAGCATTTCCCCCTTTTTCTCTTTGGCTGAATTGATTTAGTACCTGAGTTTTAATTCAAAGGTTCACCACAGAGCTGAAATGGAGTATATGGAAATTAATGTTACTTTCACCTTCTTATTGTTTATAAATTTACTGCTGCTTCCCAATACCTTAACCCACTGAGCGCATTAAAAAACAAAACAGAAGCACTTTCCCCACTACCATACTGAGTGTTCTTTAGAACAGCCCCTCACAGGTAGTAGGTGCTTAATAAATGTTTATTGATTTATTGGGGAGATCTATGTTCTAAGGCTGCCCCACGTCCGTGATTTTCAAGCCATCCCTACTTCTGGCCTGCTCTTCTAGCTCAAACATTCTCCTCTCTATGAGTACACTTGGGCCTGACATTCTGTGTGCTAAGCTTTCCAAGGCTCTGTGTTCTAAGATTCAGACCATCTCCCACTATCTATGTTGGAATGTATCCCATACCCTACCCATGACACTCCAGGTTCTAGGGCCCCATTCAGTTTTAGGCATTCTGGATTCTAAAATGCCTCCCAGGCCCTAAATGCTCAGCTGGGCCTGCTATTACAGTTTCTCTGGCCCTTTCCAAGTCTGCTGTTCACAGTCAGGACTTCCCTCACTGCTCACAACTCTCTTCCACTTCTAACATTCTGGAGCCTGGACTACCAGCTCAGACAGTGAGGTCTTACCTCCTCTAACATGTTAGGAACTTTGTCTTTTCATTTCTTAATATTTATTTTATTACACTACATATTGTCAGTCAATAAATATTTATCAAGTGCCTACTACACTATGTGCCAGGTAGCGCTAAAGGGCTGGGAACACAAAAGAGGCAAAAAACAGTTCCCTCAAGGAATTCACAGTCTAACTGGGGTAGACAATAATCAATCTGATATGTACAAACAACCCTGTACAGAATAAAGAGGAAATTATTACGTGAGGTAAAGCACTGGAATTAAGAGAGGCTATGAAAGGCTTCTTGTAGAAGACAGGATATTAATTGGGATTTAAAGGAATAGAAAGCATTCCAGGCATAAGAGACAGCCATAGTGGGAGAAAATGCTCAGAGCCATGTCTCGTTCATGAAACTACAAGTAAGCCAGTGTCACTGGATTGAAGAATATGTGCTGGAGACCAAGGCATAGGAGGGAGGGGGTGGGGAGATTATGAAGGACTTTGGACACCAAACAGGATTTTGTGTTTGATTCTGGAGGTGACAGGGACCCAGTGGAGTTTATCAAGCATGGGAGTGACATGGTGGTACCTGAACTGTACCACAGCTACTTTTGGTGGCTGAATGGATGATGGTTTGGAGTGGGGAGAGACTTGAGGCAGCCAGATCAACCATCAAGCTATTGTTATAGTCCAGGCTTGAGGGGATGAGGGTCTGCACCGGGGTGGTGGCAGAGCCAGGGGAGAGAAAGGCAAGTATTTGAGAGATATTACAAAAGTGAAGTTGCTAGGCTTTGGCAATGAATTGGATTTGGTGGGGTAAGAGAGAAGGAAGAGTCCAGGATGACTCCAAGCGTATGTTGAGAATGGCATTGCCCTCTACAGCAACAGGGAAGGTGGGAGGAGGAAGAGTTAGGGCAAAGGATTATCAGTTCAGTTTTGGATATGTGAATTTAAGATGTCTACCGGACATCCAACTGTCTTATCAATACAGTATTTTCAAAGCATACATGGTGTCCCCTTTAAAATTTATGTACTTAACACTTTATTGTTCTCAACAAAGACTTGTCATTCATTACCAGTAATAGTAATATGAACAGCAGTCTTACCAGTTCAAGGCACAGAATGGATTACTTTTTTGCCCGTTTTTTTTCTTTTATGGAGCCAAATAAGGCACTACATTTTCACCAATCCCTTTTGGCTGTTAGTTCGGTCCCTGAGTTTTAATACAGAGCTGCACCACCTCACTGAAATAAATTACATTGAAAATTAATGTTGAATATTTACCATAAACATACTTTGTAGTTGTTTTTTAAATTTACTTGTTGGTCCCAACACACTGACCCACGGAGCACATTAAAAAGAAAAATATCCTTTTCCATTATAGCATTGTTTCTTTTAAAGCCCCTCACAGGTCAGAAGTTCTGTACTCTTAGGCTCGTTCCATCATTGTTATTCTATTATTTTAAGGCTTCTGCCATTCTCTGTTCTATGTGTCCTTCTAACTCTGACATTTTCCTAGGCTCTGACCATCTCCCACTTTCTGTGTTATAGGCTAGTTCCCTGATGGCCCAGCTGTGATATTTCAGCCTCTAGAGCCCCACCCAACTAAGACATTGTGTATTCAAACATGCCTCCCAGCTCACATACATTTCCTTCTAACTGCTCTCCAGGTTCTGCTATTCTGGTTTCTCTGTGTGCTCCTGGTACAGCTTGCCATTCAGACGCAGGACTGCCCTCCAGCTCTCAAATTCTCTATTCTAATCTCTATCCCATCTTTACCATTTTCCTTTGAAAGGCTCCTCCAGCCCAGATGTCTAGACATCCTAGGGATTTTTCCTTTTCATTTCTTAATATTTATTTTAGTGCACTGCATATGTCTCCTAGTAATACAATATTTTAAAAGCACAACTGGTGTCCCCTTTAAAATCCATGTACTTAACACCTAATTGTTTTCAGTGGACTTGTACTTTCTTATCAGTCTTGCCAGATCAAGGAAGTACATGCAATTATTTTTGTCTGTTTTTTTTTCCTTTTTCTTCTTTTGGAGCCAAATAATGCACTGCATTTTCCCTAATCCCATTTGGTTTTGTTGGTTCAGGATCTCAGTTTTAATAGATACATACATACATACATGTGTATATATATAATAAATATAAATATAAATATAAATATATTATATATATATATATATATATAATGTCATCATGGTGCAGGAATTATATGGAAATTAATCTTATATATCATACTGTAAGTATATTTTTGGTTTTTAGATTTACCTGTGCTTCCCAATGCCTTGACTAAATACATTAAAAAACAAAACAAAAACCTTCTCTTACCTCTAGTATTGGCTGTCTTAATGGAATTCAGAAATCTGCGTATCTTTAATCTGAGTCCTCAGAACCCCAGTATCCTCCTACATTGCCCACTCCCAGGGCTCATCATCTGTGGGCCACAGTCCCACCAGCTCAGTCCATCTCCCACTGTCTTCTAAGACCTCTCCCATTTTCCATATTCTCCAACTCAGAAGTATTTTATTCTTAGACAACTCAGAGCTCAGAAAAACCTTGTTCTAAGTGATCTGGTAAGTCTGATATTTTGACTTGTATTTCAAATTTCCCTTCTAATATTTAGCATCCCAAATGAACTCCCAGCTCTGAAATTCTGTATTTCAAATTGCTTCCCAAATCCAACATTTTCTGTTGAAAGGCACCTCTTGGCCCAGGCATTCTGTGTTTTAAGCAGACTTTCTAATCCTGATATTTTATCTTCCAAGAGTTCTGTTCTGCCCTTCTGGAAATTTTTAAATTTAATTTTATTCTATCACAACACATACTTATCTTTAAAAAAATGATGTAAAAGGTAAATTATGTCCCTTTTATGTCCTACGTACTTTATTTTTAAATAAATACTCTCCACCATCATTGACAATATCAATAGAAATCTTATTGGTTCCAAGCATTGCATGGAATTATTTTTGTAGGGTGTTTTGTTTTTACCATATAAGGCGGCATATTTTCACCTTTTCTCTTTGGCTCTGTAGTTCAGTACCTGACCTTAATTCAGAGCATCACCCTTTTGCTGATATAAACGATATTGAAACAACATTTAGTTGCATAGTGTACCGTGTACATTTTATTTTACAAATTAACCAGATTATTCCATTATTTTCAGCCCCTGATCCCCCCCCCCAAATAAAACAAAACAAAAAACTCCCTTTCCAGCTGTGGAAAGTGTGTTCTAAAGCAGAGGTGTCAAACTCAGGCCAGCAAAATTTTGGAGCGCAGACACAATTCAAATGCCACTAGGTCACTATGTGGTCAGGAGGGATTCATTTTTATTTGAGTTTGATACACCACTACCCTAAAACACCTCCCAAGTTTGAGGATCTACGTTCTGAGGTTTCTTGCAACTCTGACATTGTGGTCTAGGAGCTCTCCTAGCTCTGATATCCTAGTTCAAAGCACATTATCTGACATTCTCCTTTCTGGCCAAACCTAAGACTTAAATTCTATGATCTAAGCTGCCCACTTGCACAATGTGTGTTCTCAGACTCTAAGCATCTCACATTTCATGTTCTAACTTCCCTCCTACCTCTGGCATTCCAGATTCTAGGGCCCTACCTATCATGCGAATTCTTGATTCTCAAGCTTTTCCTATTTTAAGTACCTTCCCAGGTCTGATATTCTGGCTTCTTTATCCACTCCCTGTTCTGACATTAGGTGCCTAGATGGGACTCCCAGCTCTCAAACTCTACGTGTAAGTTCTTTCCTCCCTCCAACATTCTCTCTTGAAAGGTTCCTCCCAGCCCAGTCTTTCTTGGTTCTAAGGAAGGGAACTAGCATTTATTAAATATCTACTATGTGTCAGTCACTCTGCCAAGTGCTTGACAAATAATTTCTCACTTAATTCTATTTGATCTTCACAGCGCTGCGAGGTAGGTGCTATTATTAATCATGCTGAGGAAACTGAGGCACATATTATGACTTGCCTAGGGTCACACAGCAAGGAAGTGTCTGAGACTGGATTTGAACTCAGGCCTTCCAGATCGCATCTACCTGCCTCAGTTCTAATAATCTAAGGACCCTCTCCAGCTTGACATTCTATTTTCTAAGTTCCAGTCTTGCTCCAACAGTGTATTTTTTTTTCTATCAATCAGTTTTTACACTGAATTTTCTTAGCAGTGAAGTAACTTAATAGTGTCCTTTTAATGTCCTGTGGATTTAACACCTTATTTTTTAACTAATAAATATTGCTTCTTCATTGCCTGTAATAGCAATATCATTAGCAGTTTCCCCAAATTAGGAGACTGCCTGGAAATTACTAATTTGTTTATTGTTTTTGAGCCAGAGAAGGTACCACACGCCTTTGTTTCCTTTCTGGCAGTGTGGTTAAGGAACTAAGTTTTTATTCAGAGCATCCCCAATGTGCTGATATAAATTCCGTAAAAAAAAAAAGTTGCAGAAATACTTATCAAAAGCAGCAATTTCAAAAGATCTCTTCCCAACCATGCTGTTCTATGTCCCCAGCTCTGACCACCCAAGTTCTAATACCTTTCCCATCTGTGGCATTCTGCGCTTTTAAGGTCACTCCTACTTTGGGCGTTCTTCATTCTGAGAGCTTTCCTAGCACTAACATCCCACGTTCTAAGTGCCCTTCCAGCTGGGAAATATTGTAGAATAAACTTTCTCCCAACTTCAGCTTTCTTCTTTGAAAGGCACCTCCCAGCCCAGACATTCTCTGTATCAGGGTCCAACCTACTCTGGTCTTCTAGGAATTTTCTTACATTAGTAATACAGTATTTTAAAAGCACAAATGTTCCTTTTAAATCCTATGTACAGAATACCTTTTTTCCAAAAATGCTCCCCATTCATTACCAAAAATAATATCAACAGCATTTTATCTGATTACTTTTTTTGTCTTTGAGCTACATAAGGTACTGTATTTTCTTTGCGGCTGTAAGGCTCAGGACCTGAGCTTTAATTCAGAGCCATCACCAGTATGCTGTCATAAATTACATTGAAATAAATGTTGTATCACATACCATACATTTTATTATTTTAAAATTAACCTGTTCTGATTACCTTTACCAACTAAACACAGATGAAAAACCCTCCTCAGTTATAATGTGTATTTTAAGGTTCTTCATAGCTCTACACGTTGTAAAGTCTTACATCAATGATAATCGATGATTTTGAGGGTACTTGTACTTCTGACATCACATTCTAAGGCTTTTTCCAAGCTCTGATATCCCTTCTTTTATGTGGCCTCCCAGCCCTGACAGTCTCCTCTCTATGGCTAATCCTAGGCTCCCATTCTGTGTTTTCAAGTCCCACTGACTGTTACCAATGTTTTCTCAGGCTCTCACTGTTTTATAAGGCCCTCCCTTCCCACTTCTGACATTCCAAATTCTGAATATACAGTGTCATCAAAGTTAGCCATTTTTAATTCTATGACATGTCCCAACTCAGAAAAGCTGTGGTCTAAGTGCTAAAGTCTACTATTCTGACCTTCCAAATCCAGACTGTACTCCTGGCTTTCAATTTCTATATTCTGTACTCTCCCACCCCCAACATTCTCCCTTGGTAGTCACATCCCAGTCAGACATTTTATACTCTAAAGAACCTTCCAGGGCTGACATTCTTTGTTCCAAGGCACCATCTAGTTCTGATCTACTCCTGTTTTTGTCCTTTTCATTTATTTAAATTTATGACAGTACGTGTTTTTTTAGTAATCCAATGATTTATCACAATGATTCTTTTAAATCCCATGTCCCTCCCTATACAGTAACTTCACTATCAATGACAATTTCAATAGTATATACACACACACACTGCTTTTACTTTTCCTCTCATATGTGGTCCATACTTTATAGTTCAGAGCATGAACACCGTGCTGATACAAATTAAATTGAAATGTGTGTCATGCCATACACCCTATTAAGCAATTCCTCCCAATACTTTAGACCACTGAGAAAACTGAGAAGAAAAAAAGACTCCTTCCCAACTCTAATATTGTGTGTGCTTAGATTCTTCCCAGTTCTTATGTTCTAAGAGCCCATCCTACTCTGACATCCTGTGGCTTTAAGGTAACTCCTAAATCCGACATTCTCCTGTCTAGGGTTATGCCTGAGTAGAATAATCTGTTATGCCAAGGTCCCATGGGGACAATTTAGGCCAGCACAAAGGCTATCCATCACAGGCCAGGCACTAAATCAAATGAGGTATTTGTTAAAGGCTTAGCACAGTACCTGGCACATAGCAACTGCGAAATAAATGCAGTTTCCTTCCAACTCTCTCTCACTGCCTGTGTTCTAAGGTCCCTTTGTGACAATCCCAGAAGTTAGACAACTACTACTACCATTTCCCAACAAGGTACAGCATGGAATTATTTTTCTAGTTGGAAGTTTGTTGTTTTTAAGCTCTGTAAGACACTTCATTTTCTCCTTTCCTCTTTGGCTGTGTGGTTCAAGACCCGAATTTTAATTCAGAGCATCACCACCATGCTGATATAAACAATACTTTAAAAACATATTTTGGCTCACTGAGCAAATTTAAAAAAAATTTCCCCCCACCCCAGCTATGATAGTCTATATTCTCAAGCCTCTCCCAGTGCAGCCATTGTAGTTTTAAGGCCACTCCTGCTCCAGAATGTGTGTGGAAAGGGCTCTCCTATAGTCCAATATCCCTGTTCCAAGTGCCCCTCTGACATTCTCTTCTGGAGGGCTATTCCCAGGCCTGACATTCCATGTGCCCGGATCCCACTGACAATTTTTGCTCTCAAACTCTGATCATGTCCCATTTCTTGATACAAGGTATCTGGTACCTGACATTTCAGTTTCTAGGGCCCCATTTAGCTCAAGCATACCTAAGGGGCCTTCCAGTTTGGACAGTCTGTATTTTAAGGTTCAAAGCATTCTGACAATTGATATGACCACCTCCACCTTCTCTTTTTTGCACTTTCTCCCACTGACATTCCTATAGGCCCCCTTTCAGCTTACACAATCTGGAATGTAAGCTGCCTCCTAGCTCATAGATTCAGTCTTCTAAATAGCCTCTCAATTCTGATACTTTGGCTTGGGTGTTCAGTTATCTCTGGAATGCCATCCTAGCTTGGAAAATTCTAAGATCCAACATTTTCCAAATGTAGTTTTTGTCCTTTGCATTTTAAAAAAAATGCTGCGATGATTTAAAATCACAAATGGGGGCCCTGATATTGTGTACTTTTCCCAACAGATATAGCAAATTTGCTACCAATAAAATGAAAACTCAACAGCTGCCAGACCAATCAAGGTAGTGAATAAATTTTTGTTGGGTACTCTGAGGAAGCTCTTTATTTTTACCTCTCCTCTCCTTATGTGGTACAGGACCTGAGTTTTAACTCAGAGAATCAGAACTATGGTGATATAAATCATACTGATAAATGTTGCATTATCTATAATCATATTAAAAAACCCAACCCACCCCTCCCAATACTTTATTGTATATATCTGTATATAAACAGAACTCCTTCCCAGCTACATTACTGTCTTCTAAAGCCCCGTCCAGCTTTGACTATGTTCTAAGAGCCCTCCTAGCTCTGACAAAATCTGTGTTAAGGCCACTTCTAAATGTTATCTCATTTGACCTGCCCTCCCAGCTCTGACATTCACCTATTTAAAGCTATGCCCAAGCTTGGCGTTCTGCTTTCTAGGTCCCACTTGGTCCACTGAATCCAAGATTCTGGGTTCTCTGGCTCTTTTCCACATCTATTCTCTGAGTTTTAAGATACCTCCTGCCTCTCCTATTACAGGTAGGGTTCCTTTCAGCTAAGGCATCCTAGATGCCAGAACACTTCCTAGGTGAGCCATTGTATTCTAAGAGTACTGCCGTTCTGATATCCTGACTTCTGTCTACTCCCTAGTTCTGCCATTTACTGTCTGGACTACCTTCACATCTCTGAAAATTTGTATTCTCACTTCCAACATTCTCCCTTTAAAGGACTTCTCAGCCCTGGTATTTGGTTTACAAATTCCTTCCCTCTGCTCAAACCTTTCAATGTTTTTGTTTTGTTTTCAATTTAAAATTTTTTTTATTACATCTCACTTTTAGCAACCCAATTATTTAAAACATAAACGATGTTCCCCTTGAATCTTGGTTTACATACAGACTTCCCCCAATATAGATAGGTAACTCATTAATAACAGGATTTAGCAATAGCAGTGTTACTGATACAGAACTGGTTACTTTTGGTAGTCAGTTAAGACAACATATATACATTCCCCTTTCTTCTGTTACTATGGTTCAGAAACCAATTTTTAATTCAGTGTTAAAATAGTGCTGACATAAACTATATTAAATGCTGCAATCATACCATATTCCTTAATGTAGTAACTGGTCCTACCCAACACCTGGGCTTATGAATTTAGCAGCAATAAAACACTCCACCCCAGTTATATGCCATAAAGGCCCTCTCAGTTATTACAGTATGTTCTAAGGGCCCTCCTAGCTCTCATACTTTTATGATTTTAAAGCTACTCCTTTTCCTGATATTCTGTGTTCTAAGGAGTCTCAGATTTATTATCTTTTGTTCTAGATGTGCTCCCAAGCACCGAGACTCTTCTCCAGGGCTATTTCCACACTTGACATTGTGTTGTTCAAAGGTTCCGTGGGCTCTGACAGTTCGGATTCTCAGACTGCCCATCTCTCAATTCCTGTTATAAGGTGCCTCTAAACTCTATATTCTAGGTTTAAGTGTTCCATCAGCTCAGACGTTGTTTATAAAATTCCTCAGATATACTGTTTCCTAAAGTTCCGTAAGCCCTGACAGTTTCTGTTAACCAGAGGGCGACCTTTCTACTCCCCAAGGCTCTTCCCACCTTCGGATAATCCCCGTTCTATTGGCAATTTCATCATTCTTCACTCTAAGATGACTCCTAGCTCATGAATTGTTTTAAGTGCCCTCTGAGCTCTGAAATTCTACATCCTAAGATCTCTCCCACACCCATTATTTTTTTCTTGAAAGACACCTCCAGTCCTCACTTTCTGTGTTCTAAGGCCCCACCAAGCTGGGATTTTTTTTCCCTACTCATTTTTTATTTTATGACATTGAATATAGTCCTTAGTCATCCAATGACATAAAAGCATATATCATGTTTCTTTTATATCCTACATGCTTAACAGTGGTGTGGTCTAGCCAGCTCATCCTAGATTGTGAAACCCTAATGTCCAAAATTTTGTATACAACTTGGAAATCAACAAAAGCTAAAAATTAGGGCTTGATTTGTTTTGTTTGTTGTCTAGACTTAAAGTGATAGAAAAAATGTTATTAAAGCAGATTAAATGTAAAAGTGTGTCGTGTCAATCCCCATCCCCTCGAGCCCATTGTTCAACATTTACAAACACACCCTTAACACTTTATTTCTTCAATAAATATAGTCAGTTAATTACAAATATTATTTAAGTCTTACCTGATCAAGGACCTGCATGATAGTACTTCCTCCTGGCAGCCAGATAAGGCTCTTTATTTTTCCTCTTTGAATGGTTTTTAATTTTAATTAAATTTAAATTAATTTTAATTCATCAGAACTATTCTGATATAAATTATATTGAAATAAATGTGTATTATACCACAAACGTACTTTATTATTATTGCTTAATTAACCTGTCCCTCCCAATTCCTTGGCCTATGTGGAGCACATAAACAAAAATCTTTCCCAGCTATGTTGTGTATTCTAAGGCCCCTTCTAGCTTTGATAATTTGTGTTCTGAGTGTCCTTTAAGGCATTGCATGGAATCACTTTTTCTGTATTTTTTTTGGGGGGTGGGCAAATAAGGCACTGTATTTTCCCCTTTGGTTGTGTAGTTTAGGACCTGAGTTTTAATTTGGAACATCATTTTATTGATAAAGTTTTATTGAAATATTTATCATTTCTATCACTGCTTTTTAAAAAAATCAATGTGACTATACCTTGGCCCGATGAGATTAGAACAAAACATAATGCCTTCTTACCTTTGCTATCATGTGTTTTAAAGAGCCTACTTACCTCTGGATTTTAAGCTCTAAGAGCAGTCCGATCCCTGAAATTTTCTGGTTTTATAGCCACTCCTAGTTCTAACGTTCTGTGTTGGAAGGGCTCTCCTAGGTGTTATCCCTTCTCTATATCTACTCCCAGACCTGACATTCTGTGTGCTAAAGTATCCCAGGCTCTTGCCAATTTGGTCTCTGGTCCTGAACATCTCCCACTTTTGTGTATTGTAAGGTCCTTTCCACATCTGATATTCCATGTTCTAGAGACTCATCCAGCTCAGGCTTTCTTGATTCTAAGATGTTACCTTGCTCAGAAATACTGTGTTCTAAGGCCCCTCCCAGGTCTGATAGTCATTCTTCTATCTATATCAATTCCCAGTTCCTTCAGTCCAAACTCTGAAACTCTGCATTCTAAGCTCTCTCCTACCTCTCAAACATATTCCCTTGAAAGGCACCTATGCACCCACACATTCTATGTTCTAAGGACCCTAATATCCTTGGTCCCAGGATGACATTGGATATTTTTCCCCCCTTTCCATTTCTTTTATTGTTACGCTGCATATGGGTCTCAGCAATATGATTTAAAGACTAAAGATGTCTCTTTTAGATCCTGTGCAGTTAATACCTTTTTTAAAAAAATACTCCTTATTCATTACCAGTACTTTAATATCAACAGCAGTCTTATGTGACCAAGATGCTGCATGACTTAGTTGTCTTTTTTTATTTAGCCTGGTAAGGAACTGTATTTTCAAATTTTTACTTTGGTCAGGTGATTCTACGTTCTAAGGACTTTCTAAACCAGACATTCTTGTAATTTTGAGGCCTCATGCAGTTCTGACCTCCCAGGGATTTTTCTTTTCATTTTTTTTTGACACTGCTTATGTTTCTCAGCAATACAGTGATTTAAAAGCACAAATAGTGGTGCTTCTGAACACTGCATACTTAACACTGTTTTCAATAAATACAACCAATTAATTATCAACAACATTAACATCAATTTTATTCTTACCCAATCCAAGCAGTGAACAGAAAACATTTTTATTTTGTACCCAAATGGTGCTGTGTTTTTACCTCTCTTTATCTCTGGGCAGTTCGGGACCTGACTTTTAAAATTCTGAGCATCGATAGTGTTGATATAAATTACATTGAAATGAATGGTGTAATTTATACTGTAAGTATACTTCGTTAGTCTTCGTTTAATTAACCAGGCACTTCCAATATCTTGGCCCAGTGAGCAAAAACAAAACAAAACAAAGGAACAAACAAACAAAAAAAGCCAAAACAAGCAACCTTCCATCCAAGCTGTGATATTCTGCGTTCTCAGGACCCCCTAACTCTAGCACTCAATATTCTGAGGGCCCCCCTTCTCTTCTAGTCTGTGATTTGCGCCCCAATTCTACCTCTGACATCCTCCATGATTCTGGCATCCTTTTTGTTAAAGGGCCTACCAGACCTACCAAGCTAGGAGATTCATATTCGAAGGCCCTACCAGCTTGGCCGTTCTGGGTTTTTAGATGTTCCACGATCATTTCTCACTGTATGAGCTTTAGGGTCCCTTCTGCTGCTAATATTCCCTCTTTTCAAGATCCTTTCAGCTCAGCTATTCTTGATTCTAAGAGGGCTCCAGACTCAGACCTTTTATGTTCTAAGTGCCCTCCCAGGTTAGCTATTTTGGCTCTAAGGCCACTGACGATTCTGACATTCAGTTCTAACATTCACACTTCAAAAGACACATCCAGTACAGCCATTCCATGCGCTAAGGACCTCCTGGGCCTAACGGTCTATGTGTCGCCCAACTCTGATCTTCAAAGGTTTTGTTTTCATTTAATTATTTAAAAACACAAATGGTGTCACTTTTGAATCTTGAATACTCAGCACTTTATTTACTTCGATAAATCCAGCCAATCCATTCCTAATAACAACGGTATCAATAGCAGTCTTACCTGATCAAGGCCATACAGGGAATTACATTCTTTTCTGGTAGCCAGATAAGGTACCATATTATTACTGGTCTTCTTTGTGTCTGTGGTTCAGGACCTGACTTTTAGTTCAGAGCATCAAAACTGAGCTGGTGTAAATTATGTTGAAGTATATGTTGTGTCTCCTATCATAAATATGCTTTGTTATTTTGTTTCCTAAATTAACCAGTCATTCCCAGCATTTTAGCCCACCTGACATTCTATGTCCTAAGGTCTCATGGGCTCTGACCGTTTGGGTTCTTGGACTCTGACCATGTCCTACTTCCTGTTTTAGAAGATCCCTCCAAACTGGGATATTTTAGTTTTCTAGGGCTTCACTCACTTCAGGCCTTCTGGATGCTAAGATGCCTCTCAGCTTGTACATTCCATATTCTAAGTCTCATCCCAGGTTTGGTATCCTGGCTTCTGTCCACTTTCAGTTCTGACCTTCAGTGTTCAGCCTAACCTCCTACTTGTGAAAATCTGTTGGCTAAAGCTATCTCCTACCTCCATCATTCTACTTTAAAAGACAACTCCTACCCCACTCCCCCAACCTCACAATATTTTGGACTATGGCCCAACCTCACTCTGACCTTCTAGACTATTTTTCTTTTCCTTTATTTTTATTTTATCACATCGCATATGTTTACAATGATGTTAAAGCACAAATGGTGTCCTTTAAAAGTCTTGTATATTTAATACTTCATATTTTTCAGTAAAACCAATTCATGTCCTGGGTCACACAGCAAGTTAAAATGTCTGAGGTCAGATTTGAACTTAAGTTTTCCTGATTCCAGGTCAAGCACTCTATGTTTTGCATCACATAACATTAATATCCAATGGCAATCTTACCTGATCCATGCTTACAATTTTTTTTTGTATCCAGGTAAGGCATTATATGTTCACCTTTCCATTTTGGCAGTGTAGTTCAGGACCTGACTTTTAATTCAGAGCATTAAAATTATGCAGAAATAAATGATAGCAAAATAAATGTTCTATCTCATACTATACATATACATAATAGTCTTTCAAAAATTTATCTGTCCCTTCCAATACATTGGCCCTCTGAACACATTAAAAAAACCTTCTTCCCAGCTCCGACATTATGTTTTAAGGGCCCTCCCCATTGACATTCTGTGATTCCTAGGTCACTCCCACCTCTGAAATTCACTACTCTAAGCTTTATGCAACCTTCAGTATATTGTCTTGAAAGGTACCTTCAAGTTAGACATTCCATATTCTAAAGAACTTTATAGCCCTGTTCCTTCTCTGATATTTTGGGGTTCTTTTTTCTTTTAATTTATTCATTTTTATTTATTACATTGCATATGCTTAGCAATACAGTGATTTAAAAGCACAAATGGTGTCCTTTTAAAGTCTTATGTATTTAACACTTTATATTTTTCAAAAAATACAACCAAATCATGTCCTGGGTCACACAGCAAGTAAGTGTCTGAGGCCAAATTTGAACTCAGGTCTTCCTGATTCCAGGTCCAGCATTTTATGCACTGCATCATACAATATTAGCATCCACAGCACTCTTACCTGATCCGTGCTTAGAACGGTTTTTTTTTGGGGGGGAAAGTATCCAAATAAGGCACTGTATGTTCACCTTTCCACTTTAGCGATGTAGTTCAGGATCTGACTTTTAATTCAGAGCATCAAAATTGTGCAGAAATAAATTATATTGAAATACACGTTGCAAATCATAGCATAAATATACATTTTAACTTTTTAAAAATTTACCTGTCACACCCAATACCTTTGCCCACTGTCCTTCCCAATATGTTGGCCCATTGAGCAGATTATAAAAAAAGCTTCTTCCTAGCTATGATATTGTACATTGGAAGGTCCTTCCCAGATCTGATAATCTGTGTTTTAAGGGCTCTCCCCACGCTGACATTCTGTGGTTCTTAGATCACCTGTACCTCTAAAACTCACTATTCTAAACTATAGCCAACCTCCAGTACATTCTCTTGAAAGGCATCTCTTCAAGTCAGACATTTCATGTTCTAAAGAATCTCCCAGCCCTGTGGTCTTAAGCCCCTCCTCACTCCTCTGATATTCTAGGTTTTTTTTAAACTTTTAATTTACGTACTCATTTTTATTTTTATTAAGTTACATATGTCTTAGCAATACAGTAACTTAAAATCCTGTGTGCTTAAAATCTTAGAAATAATAATAGCAGTCTTTCCTGGTGAAGTCACTGTATAGAATTTTGTTTTTAAAAGGTTTGGGGTTAGTTGGGTAGCCAAAAAAGGCTACCCAAAATTTGCCCTTTGACTATGTGGTTCAGAACACGTTTTAATTCAGAGTTATCACCTCTGTGTTGATGTAAATTATACGGAAATAAGTATTTCATCTCATACCAAATATATCATTTGATATTGTCATTCCTAAAGCTTTGCCTCACTAAGCACATTAAAAAATGCAACTTTCTTCCTGCTATACTTCCTGTTCTCAGCACTGAAATCATCTTCCAGCTTAGACATTCTATGTTCAAAAGCCCCTCCTAACTCTGACCTGAAATTTTCTTTTCTTTTTAACAACACTGCAGATTTTTCTTAACAATTCAGCAGAAATGATGACCCTTTCAACATTAACACTTAATATTTTTAACAAATATAACCAATTCATTATCAATAACATTAATATCAGCAGTGTTAACTGATCAAAGCAATGATAGAAATTTTTTTTTATGCAGACAAAGCACTAAACTTTCACCTTTCTTCTTTATCAGTATAGTTCAAGACCTGCCTTTTAATTTAAAACATCAAAACTGTGCTGGTATAACCTTAATTGAAATAAATTTTGCATAACTTTATTATTTTTAAAGTAACCTATCCCTTTCAATATCTTATATTGTGTATCCTAAGGCCCTTCTGACTTATGACATATCATGTTCTGTGAGCTTTTAAAGCTCTGATATTCCATGGTTTGAGTGACACCCTTAGTTCTGACATCCTGTGGTCTAAGTCCCATACAGGGTTAAGACCCACAGTTTAAAAAGTGCTGAGGGGGTCGAGAGTAGAAAAAGTTTAAGAAGCCCTGGTCTAAAGGCTACTTACAGCTGATACCACTTATTCGAAGGCCCTCCCACCTCTGATAGTCTCTATTCTAAAGTCCCACTGGCTCTGTCATTCCGGTTTCTTAGTTATAATCTCCTACTTTCTGAGTTTTAAGGTCCTTCCCATCTCTGATATTCCTTGTTCTCAAGATCCTTTCAGATCAGGCACTCAAAATTCTAAAACACTTCTCAGCTCAGACATTTTATGTTCTAAGAGCCCAACTGGGTCTGATATTCTGGCTTTTATATTTACTCCCAATACTGACATTTAGAATCCTAATTGCCTTCTCAGCACTAAAATTCTGTATTCCAAGTTCTCTTCAAGCTCTAACATTCATTGCTCAAAAAGCATCTTCCAGCTGAGACCTTCCATATTCTAAGAACTTGCCTGAGGTCCCACCCAGCTTTAATTTGCTAGGATGTTTGTACTTTTTACTCTATTTATTTTTATTTTATGATACTTAATATATTTCTTAATAATCCCTTCAGATTGCTAAAAGCACAAATAATTTCATTTAAATCTCATATACTTAACACTTCCCCCTCCCAATAAATACGAATTGATTATCAATTAAGTATGTATTAAGTCTTACCTGATCAGGACTGTGCAAATAATTACCTTTTTTTTGGTAGCAATATATGACATTGTATTTTCACCTTTCCTCTTTGGCTGTGTAGTTCTGGAACAGTGTTTTAATTCAGAGCATCACCCCTGTGCTGATACAAATTATATTGAAATAACTGTTTCATATCAAAACACTTTTTTAAAATTAACGTGTGAATCCCAATACCTTGTCCAACTCAACACGTTGAGAAAAAAAAAAAAACAACACCCAACTCCACCCTGCTCTAACCTCCCAGGGTCCCCCCCTTTTCAATTTTTTTTATTCATTTTTAACATATTGCTCATGATGTGTCTTAACATTACGATTTAAAATCACAAATAGTATCCCTTTTAAATCCTATTTAACACCTTATTTTTTCAAAAACGTTCCCCATTATAATGATGAGTAATAGTCTTACCGCATTAAGGCTGTCCATAGAGCTACATTTTTGTTTTTATAGCCAAATCCGGCTTTGTATTTAATTAAAACACCACTTCTGTGCTGATATAAACATATTGAAATGAATGCTGTATATCGAAGCATAAACATGTTTTGTCATTGATCACTAAATTAACCTGCTCTTACCAATACTTTGGCCTACTGAGCACATTAAAAAAAGAAACAACCCAGGACCCTTTCCGAGGGGTAAGAAAAGGAGCAGCTTCTCTTCTCCCACCCACCCACAATTGAAGGATGCTTTACCTGAAAGATGACAAAGCCGACTCTGGCTGGGCTCTGATTGGCCCACGTCTTGGCCGTACCTTCCCTGGCACAGCCCCCTTCCCCACCCTCTTCCACCTTTGCAGCAAACATAGAGACTCAGAGGCTCCCAGGATTGGTCCTGGATTCTCTGACGCAAACTTCCCCGCCCCCTTTTCCACCGTCGCAGCAAAGGCTAGGACAAAGCTGCCTCTGGAGTTTGGTTGGCCCTGGATTCTCTGACGCACTTTCTTTCCCCACCCTCCTTCCACCATTGCAGCCAATAGCGAATAGGCCGACAACTCAGCCCCTCCCATGATCTGATTGGCCCTGGATTATCTGACGTAACCTCCCCTCCCCTTTCCCACCTTTGCAGCAAATGCAGGCAAGTTCTAGAACAAGGCCGCTTCTGGGACCTGATTGGCTACGGATTCTCTTGACGCACTTTCCCCTCCCCCTCCCACCTTCCGCAATAAACGCTAGCTGGGGTGGGACAAATCAGCCTCTGCAACTTGATTGGCCCTGGATTCTCTGACGTACTTTCTTCCCCCTCCCTCTTTCTACTTTCGCAGCCAATAGTGGATAGGCCGAGGACTCAGCCCCTCCCACAATCTTACTGCCGCAGGATACTCAAACTCCTCCCCCTTTTCCACCTTTGCAGCAAACACTGGCAAGGCCTAGAACAAAGCTGCCTCTCGGGTTGACGGCCTCGGATTCTACGTAGCATTTTTCCCCCTCCCCCCCTTCCACCTCCGCAATTAACACCAAATAGGCCTACCTAGAATAAAGCTGCCTCAGGGGCCTACCAGTCGCGGGACACTATGACGCACTTTCCTTCCCTTCCTTCCACCTCCGCGGCCAACACCAGATAGGTCTAGGACAAAACTGACAGGCCCTGGATCCTGTGACGCACCTTCCTTCCCTTCCCCTCCTTCCACCTCCGCGGCCAACACCTGCTAAGTCTAGGACAAAACTGACGAGCCCTAGATCCTGTGACGCACTTTCCTCCCCTTCCACCTCCCCGCCGACACCTACTAGGTGTAGGACGAAATTGACAGGTACCAGATCCTGTGACGCACTTTCCTTCCCTTCCCCTCCACCTCCGCGGCCAACACCAGCTAGGTCTAGGACAAAACTGACAGGCCCTGGATCCTGTGACGCACTTGCCTTCTCTTCCCCTCCTTCCACCTCCCCGTCGACACCTCCTAGGTCTAGGACAAAACTGACGAGCCCTAGATCCTGTGACGCACTTTCCTCCCCTTCCACCTCCCCGCCGACACCTACTAGGTGTAGGACGAAATTGACAGGTACCAGATCCTGTGACGCACTTTCCTTCCCTTCCCCTCCACCTCCGCGGCCAACACCAGCTAGGTCTAGGACAAAACTGACAGGCCCTGGATCCTGTGACGCACCTTCTTTCCCTTCCACTCCTTCCACCTCCCCGCCGACACCTACTAGGTGTAGGACGAAATTGACAGGTACCAGATCCTGTGACGCACTTTCCTTCCCTCCCCCCTCCCCCCCACCCCCCCCGCGGCCAACACCTGCTAGGTCTAGGTCAAAATTGACAAGCCCTGGATCCTGTGACGCACTTTCCTTCCCTTCCCCTCCTTCCACCTCCGCCGCCAACACCTGCTAGGTCTAGGACAAAACTGACAAGCCCTGGATCCTGTGACGCACTTTCCTTCCCTTCCCCCGCTCCCCCCCCCCCGCGGCCAACACCTGCTAGGTCTAGGACAAAATTGACAAGCCCCGGGTCTTGTGACGCACTTCCCTTCCCTTTCCTTCCCTTCCCCTCCTTCCACCTCCGCGGCCAACACCAGCTAGGTCTAGGACAAAACTGACAGGCCCTGGATCCTGTGACGCACTTGCCTTCTCTTCCCCTCCTTCCACCTCCCCGTCGACACCTCCTAGGTCTAGGACAAAACTGACGAGCCATAGATCCTGTGACGCACTTTCCTTCCCTTCTCCTCCTTCCACCTCCCCGCCGACACCTGCTAGGTCTAGGATGAAACTGACAAGCCCTAGATCCTGTTACGCACTTTCCTTCCCTTCCCCTCCTTCCACCTCCGCGGCCAACACCGGTTAAATCTAGGACAAAACTGACAGGCCCCGGACGCTATGACGCATTTTCTTTCCCTCACCCCCACCCCCCCACCCCTCTTCCACCTCCGAAATGAACACTAAATAGGCCTAAAAAAAAGCTGCCTACGACGCACTTTCCTTTCCTAGCGCTTCTTCCCCCTCCGAGACCAACACTAGCTAGATCTAGGATACAGTTGCCTCTGGGACCTGACTGGCTTCCAGCTTCCCTGGCAAAGCTTACTTTACCCACCCACCTTCCAATTTCACAGCAATCAGGCCGTGCACAAAGCTGCCTCTTGGACCTGACTGACGCAGATCAGTGGCGCAGGTTCCTTCCCCATCCCCCTTCCACCTTACCAGCCAACATGAGATAGGCCGAGGACAAAGCTGCCTCTGGTACCTGGTTGGCCCTGGATTCTCTGCCGCACTTCATTTCCTCCCCCCCCCTTCCACCTTCATGTTGTATAGGCTGAGGACAAAGCTGCCTCTGGGACCTCAGAGAAGCACACCAGTGGAGCTGCCTCCTTCCCCATCCACCTTCACAGCAAACACTGGCTAGGTAAAGGACAAAGCTACGTCTGATACCAGATTGTCGCAGTCAGTGCTGCAGTTTCCTGCCCACCCACGCACCTTCCACCTTAGCAACAGATATGGGATAGGTCGAGAACAAAGCTGCGTCTGCGACCTGATTGGCACAGTCAGTGCTGCAGTTTCCTGCCCACCCAACTTCCCCCTTAGCAACAAACACGGGATAGGCCAAAGACAAAGCTACGTCCGAGACCGACCAGATTGTCGCAGTCAGTGCTGCAGTTTCCTGCCCACCCACGCACCTTCCACCTTAGCAACAGATATGGGATAGGCCGAGGACAAAGCTGCGTCTGAGACCTGATTGACACAGTCAGTGCTGTAGTTTCCTACCCACCTACCTTCCACCTTAGCAACAGACATGGAATAGGGCGAGGGTACAGCTGCGTCTGAGACCTGATTGGCGCAGTCAGTGCTGCAGTTTCCTACCCACCCACCTTCCACTTTAGCAACGAATACGAGATAGACCTAGGACAGAGCTGCGTCTCAGACCTGATGGGCCCTGGATTTTCTGAAGAACTTCCTTTCCGCCATCTTAGCCAACATAGCTGCCTCTGAGATCCGATTACCTTCCGTTTCCATTCCCCACCCCGGTGCCAACCTCGGATAGGCTAGGACAGAGCTGTCCTCGGCAGTTGATTGTTCATCTCCCCCACCCCACTTCCCTGAAGTAATCTCTTGTTCACCCAGGGACTTGAAAATTCCTAGCGCCCAAGACAATTAAGACTCCAGCACTACGTTGGTTTCTGAATCAGATGTCTTGTGCCCCTATTGTTTTCCATGGGACAGAGGGAGGAGAGGCAAAAGGAAACTGTCTAGGGAAGCTATGCCCCTTGGCCTTGTTGCATGTTCTTGTATTAGGGCAGAAAGGTCACTGGTCACTGGTCCAGTGGAGTCATTGCTGCTTAGCAACTAATTTCTCTAGCCTGGGGAACTCTTTGAGATTCTATCTCTATAATCAATTTAGGTTACTAAAATTTCCAGCCCTCAGTTCAGTTTGTCTTCTTTTAAGTAGCTAAGATGGAGAGTTCTTTGCCCTTTTAAAGGTGATTTTCCATTGCAGCAAGCTCCTCAATATGCAAGGGAAGGAGGGCCTCGGTCAACAAACATTTATCAAGCACTTCCCATATGCCAAACATGATGAGAATACAAATGTGAATAAAGCAGTTCCAGACCTCAAGATGCTTACAACCTAATGGAGGAAAACAATACAAAAGAAAAATGAAAGGAGTAGAGGGGGGTGGGAGAGGAGAAGAAAATATCTTGTAAGGGGTGGTGAAATTCAGTCCCAAAGAGGGCAAACTGGGGTGGAATGAAGAGATGGCTGTCCTGGGAGTCCTCTTTAAAAGGACTCATTGGGAGGATATTTTTCCTCCACCTTCTAGCCTTCCAATCAGAAAGGCAGATGGTACTGAGAGTACCGATAAGCTGTTAACACCAAAGTTGATGCAATCTTGAAGGATGATGAGTTTCCTGATAAGATTTCCTGAGGACATAGTACAGTCCAGTCCAAGGAGTGCATGCTGGTAGAAAATGAAGAGATGAAAGGGGTGAAGTTTTAAAAGAAATGGGTTTGATAATTCGGATTTATGAGGTTCTGCCCCCCACAGCCTACCATACCCAATGACCATTCAGTCCCAAGGACAATTAGATTTGGGTAAAGCCCCACCCATAATGGCTTCAGACTTTAGCTATGGGTCTCCCCTACAAACAACCAAGCAGGTGTGGGCTGATCAACTGGTAACATTTCAGCAGGAAATTGGGGCAATGGTGGCTTAGGCAAATAGTGATGTTATATGGAACAGGCACTTTGGGAACAGAGGGAGTAGTCACACAGTCCTACATTCTGCTGGTGGGCCGAAGGGAACAAGCATTTATTGAGCACCTAGTATATGTCAGACACTGTGCTAGATGCTTTACAAATATGATTTCATTCGAACCTGACAAGAACCCTATGAGGCAGATGTTATGAACACCATTTTACTAAGGTTAAGTGACTTAAGCAGGGTAGCAAAGCTAGTGTCTGAGGTAGTATTTGATCCTGACTTGAGGTCTAGTTCTCTACCCACAAAGAGTTGGTGACTATTCCAGAGATTGAGACCTCTAGTAGAGACCCGGAAACCCTGCTCTTTCTGCTGGTGCAATGGACCCTCATCTATAAAGACCTGGCTCCTAAGGAATACCATGCCTGGTTAATCTATGGTTTCATCTGCTACAAGAGAAAAAGATGCAATTGGACTTCAACTTCTCCAAATCCAGTAACAAGTTGTGGTAGGACCAGTGATTTCCTTGCCAATTTCCTTCAGCCCCAGGTTCCCAGATGTAGTATTCTCCCCTCACACAACCTGATTAATCTCAGTGTTCCTCATGGAACTTCTTGGTTAAGACGCATAAAAAGTCCCAGCTGCACGTGGTTTGGGCCTCTGGGATTTGGTGGGTACCCAAGACAACGAGAATCACCACATCCTGAAGATCTGCCGATCAGATGTGGGGCAGGCTTCCCTTACCAAAGCTGAATATAAGTGCCATTTTATCCTTTTTGTTTGGGCAAAGTAAACTTCCTTTGATAAATTTTCAATGATTTATTAGTGCCTCATTTCATCCTCAAATTGAGATTGAATGAAGTACGTACTGACATTAGAGACATGCCTACAATATGGGGGATAGCCTAAGGGCCTTCAGAGCTTGAACATTTTGTGATTTTCGGGACCCTATTATTTCTGACATTAAAGATTCGAAGGGCCGTCTCCCCTCTGAAATTCTCCTCTCTATGGCTGTTCCCAGTCCTGACATTCTATGTGCTAAGGTCTGAGGGGCCTAGCAATTTGTATTCTCAATCTTTAAATTCTCCCTCTTTCTGAGTTATAAGGTCCCTGCCACGTCTGATATTCCAAGTTCTAGGACCCCATGGAGCTCGGCCACTTTGTGTTCTGAATGTTCTTCCAAGATCGATGCAGCTTCATATTCGGCTCCAAGTTTTGACATTCAGTCTAAACTTCCCTCCAAGCTCTGAAATTCTGTATCCTAAGCTCTCTTCCAACTCCAACATTCTCCCTAAAAAGTCACCACTCAGCTCTGACATTCAGTCTCTTAAGGAACAACCCTGATATAATTTCTCAGAGTTTTGTGTCTTTCATTACAGTAGTTTAAATCATAAATGGTGGCCCCTTCAATTCCTATGTACTTATATTATTTAAAAATACTCAATATTCATTATCATTAATATTAATAGCAATAGCAGTGTTACACAATGAAGGAACTGGGTGGAATTACATTATTTTCTGTATGTATGTATTTTTTAAGCCAAACAAACCACAATACTTCCACCTTTTTAATCAAAGCATATTCATTGTACTGATATAAATTATACTGAAATAAATGTTTTAGCTCATGCCAAAATCACATTTTATTATTGTTTTTTAAAAATAAAACTGTTCTTCCCAATATTTTGAATCCATGCAGATTTAAAAAAAATTTCCAAGCTATGATATTGAGTGTTCTAAGGCCTCTCTTAGCTCTGAAGATTTATATTCTTGGAGTCTGCATAGTCTGACATTATGTAGTTTTAAGGACATCCCTAGTTGTGGTAATCTGTGTTCTAATGCCCAACCTTGCTATATCATGACAGGCATTTTTTTTCCTTTTCACTTTTTTTCCTCTGCTTTTCTTTTAGTATATCACATTGGTGTCATTAATTTAAAAAAATTAATAGCACAACAAATGGTGTCCCTTTTAATTACTGGGCACTTAATATGTGTTTTTTTAAATGCTCCACATTCATTATCAACACAAAAATTTGAAAGGAAGTCTTATCTGATGAAGGAATTAGGAAGAGATATATTGCTTTCCTGGTTTGGTTTGGTTTGGTTTTCTGGTAGCAAGATTATGTGCATATTACTTACATACACTTTTTGCTTTACACTGTGATTCAGGAGGTGAGTTTTAATTCAAACATTATTACTGGGTTAACATAACTTCTATATAAATGTTTTATCTCAAATCAAATTCCTACTGTTAATGCTTCTCAAATTAAAGTGCCTGTACAATTATTTTGGCTCACTGAGCACATAGCAAAACCTCTTTTGTTCTACAGACCATTCAAACTTGGGAAATCTGTGTTCTAGAAGATCTACTAGCTCTCATGTTCTGAGTAGGCTACTCCTAGTTAAGACATTCTGTGTTATAAGTCTCTCCTCTCTCTGATATGCCTTCTTCTAAATGTCCTACCTCTCTCATTTTTTTCTCCACGGCTACTCCTTGGCCTGACTTTCCATGTGTTAAAATCCCACTGGCTTTGACATTTTCCATTTCAAGGTCTTAAGCATGTTCAATTTATCGATAATAAAGTCCCAACCAACATATTTTAGGCTCTAGCTCCCAATCAAGCTGAGTATTCTTCAATTCAGATTTTCATACAAGCTCAGAAATTGTATAAGTTCCCTCCTCGGTCTGACTTCTATGTTCAGTACAAGTTGTGACATTCATAGCCAGTACTTACCTCCCAAACAGGAAATTCGGTATTCTAAACTCTCTTCCAACTCCAACATTCTTCCCTGAAAATCACCTAGAAACCAATAAATTTTATCTTCTAAGGTTTCACCCAGCTGTGACATATCAGGAGTAATTTTTTTTATTTATTTAGGATTCATTATGATGCAAATGTGTCTTACCAATAAAATGATTTTAAATCCTATGTATTTAACAGCTTTTCTTTTAAAAAATGCAGCATATTAATTATCATTAACTGTGATATAAATAGCAGATTTTATGAATGAATGAACTTCATGGACTTCCTTGTTATCAGTGTTTGTGGAATTAGTTTTAATTTGT
The DNA here is from genome assembly GCF_011100635.1 of Trichosurus vulpecula. Lineage (NCBI taxonomy): Eukaryota > Metazoa > Chordata > Mammalia > Diprotodontia > Phalangeridae > Trichosurus > Trichosurus vulpecula. Next base: position 7,175,236 of record NW_023494377.1, read on the forward strand.
TTTTTTATTTTGTAAGCTACTCAAAAATAGTACTTTGACCATAAACTTTTGGCTCTATCATTGATGATACAAGGTTATTTTTTTAAAAAGTTATCACGGGGCTAATGTAAATTAAATTGGAATAAATGATTAATTTCATATGAAAATCTATTTTGTTCTAGTTTTTTAATTTAACTAGAACTTTCCAACATTTGGGCCCATGAATAATATATATTCAAAAAAAGATGATTCCTATTTTTGATATTTGCATTCTAAGGAACCTTCAAGGCTGATGATTTATCTTTTCAAAGCCCTAGCAGCTCCCATATACAATGGCATTGAGGACTATTTTTGCCATTTTCTGTTGAAAGCCCTCTCCTCTCTCTGATATCCCTTCTTCTAAATGTTATCCTACCTCTCTCATTCTCTTCTCCATGGCTACTCCTAGGCCTGACATTCTGTGTGGTCATATCCCACTGCTTCTGACCACTTCCATTCTCAGCCCAAGAACATCCCCTTCTCTCTCTGTTCTAATCCCTCCCAACATTGATATTCCAACTTATATAGTGTTATCCAGCTTAGGAATCTGGATTTGAAATTTCCTTCAAGCACAGACATTCTAGGTTCTAAGGACATATCCGGACTTGGCCTTCTCCTTATCAAGGCCACAAGCACCATGGACCTACAAGGGTTCTTTTATTCCTTTAACTTTTTCAGTTATATTGATTTTAGTACCCATCACTTGTTCCTGATCATTACACTGATTTCAAAGCACAAATCATGTTCCTTTTAAGTCCAAGGACTTAACACTTGTTTTTTTTTTACACAAAAATACTCCATAATCATTATTATTAAGAGCAATATCGATACTTGATTTACCTGATGAAGGGACACAGGGCATTAAAGGTTTTTATTATTTTTTCCTTAATGTTTTCACCTAAATGAAGCACTTTGAGGCTTTCTTATTTGTCTGGGTGTTTGAAGAACTGGGTTTTCACTCAAAGCATCACTGCTATGCTGATATAAATGCTTAATCTCATGCCAAAAATATACTTTCTTCTTGTTTTTAAAATTATCTGGTCCTTCCCTATAATTTGACCCACTGAGCACACAACCAAGAAACCTCCTTCCCAAGCACAAATATTTTGTGTTCCTGAGCTGAAGATTTACCATCTTATGGCACACCCAGCTTTGACATTCTCTGCCTTCAAGGCCACTGTTACTTCTGACATTCTATGTTCTAAGAGCTCTTCTACCTCTAATGTCCCGTGTTCTAAGTGCTCTCCTACCTTTGCCAATCTCCACTCTATGGATCCTCCCAGTCTTGGCCTTCTCTGTTCTCAGGTTCCACTGGCTCTAGAATTTTCTGTTCTCAGGCTCTGGACATCTCTCACTTTCTGTCTTCTAAGGTTCCTCCCAAAAGCTATTAGGACAAATTCTATGGCTCCATCTTGATTTGGAAATTCCCCCAAACTCAGACAATCCCTGTTCTAAGCAACCTCCCAGTTCTGATATTCCGACTTCTATGTACATTCCAAGTTCTTACATTCAGAAGTCTTACTGTCCTACTAGCTCCACAATGTGATATTTTAGGCTCTCTCCCACTTCTAAGCTTCTCCTTTAATGGACATCTCAAAGCCCAGACACTCAATGTTCTAAGGAACCTGCAAGTCCTGACATTTTATGTTCTAAGGCCTCATCCTGTTATGACTGAATAATACACATGTGCTTAACCAATACAATAATTTCAAAGCACAAGTGGTATTCCTTTAAAACCAGTGTACCTAACTTATTTTTTCAAAAAATAGACAATATTCATTATAATTATAGTAATGTGAAGAGCAATCTTTATCAATGCAGAAACTGCATGGAATTACATTGGTTTTAGTGTGAATTGGGGGTGGGGTTGATAGCCAAAAAGTAATTAGTACTTTTGCCATAGCCAAGGCTGTATGGTTGAGGATGTGAGACCAGTGGGCTAATCTACATAAAATTAGAATAAATGATTAGTCTCCTAAGAAAAATCTACTTTCTTCTTATTTTTTTAAATTACCCAGAACTGGCCAATATTTTGACCCATTAAGAATATATATATGAAAATAAGTCATTGCCTTTTACAGTATCTTCAATTCTAAGGCCCCTCCCAGAGCTATGAATTTATGTTGTCAGAGCCCTCCCAGCATCACCTACAATAGATGTTAGGACACTCCAACTACTGATCCTTTGTGTTCTAAAAGACATCTTCACTCCGATATCCCTTCTTCTGAATGTTCTACTACCTCTCTCATACCCTTCTCTATGGTTACTGCTTCTCACAATTCTCAGCCTCGGAAAATCTCTCTATTCTAATTACTCCCACCACTGACATTCCAGCTTCTAGAGTTTCATCCAGTTTAGGATTCTGGATTAGAAATTTCCTTCAAGCTCAGACCTTCTAGGTTTGAAATGCCCTCCCTGATCTGATATTATGGCTTCACTTTTCATTTCAATTTGGGCCATTCAGAGGCAGGACTTATCTCCTAGCTAAGAAATGTCGTACAGTATTCTAAGCTTTCATCCACCTTCAGCATTCTCTTGAAGGGTACCTGGAAGTACTTCCATAGCATTCAAGGTTCTAAGGACTTTCCCAGCCCTGACGGTTTTTATTCCAAGGTCACACCCTGCTATGATCTACAAGGATTTTTTTTTCCAAATTTTAATTTATTTGGACATTACTACACTGCACTCTTGCTGACATAAAGATTTCAAAGTATGAGTGATGTCCCTTTGGAATCCTCAGTACTGAACACCTTATTTGTTTGTGAAAAAGACTCTATACTGATTATCATAAATGTAGTAACAATAGCAGTCTTTACCAAAGAAGTAACTGCATAGAATTGCGCTAGATTCCCTGGGAAGGTTTTTTGTTATGTGGGGATTATTTGAGCAAGGCAAAAAATAGTATTTTCACCTTTTTTAACTGTGTGGTTGAGAACGTGAGATTTTTAAAAGCATCACTACTGAATAATATAAAGTTAGAGTAAATGATAGATCTCAATACAAAAAAAATCTAATCTCTACTTTTTAAATTTACAAGAACTGGCCAATATTTTGGTTTACTAAGACTGTGTGCGTGTAAAGAAATCCTTGTTCTTTTCCTATTTTCTTTTCTAAGGACTCTTCCAGAGCTGAGGATTTATGTTCTCAGAGCCCTCCCAGGTAAGGCATATGGAAGTTTTAGGACACTTCAGGTTTGACCTTTTCTGTTATAAGAGCTCTTCTTGCTCTGATATCCTTTCTTGTGAAAATATCCTATGCTCTGATATCCTTTCTCCTTCTCTTCTCCATGCTACTCCCAAGGCTGACATTCTGTGTACTGAAATGCTACTACTTCTGAAAATTTCCATTCTCAGCCCATGAACATCTCCAGCTTTCTCTAGTCCTTTCCAACACAGACACTGGATTCAAAATTTCCTTCAATCTCAGACATTCTAGGTTCTAAGTGTCTTCCCAGATGTGATATTCTTGGATTCACTTTCCATTCCAAATTGGGATATTCAGAGGGGGAACTAACCTCTTAATTAGGAAATTCTATATCCTAAGTTTTCAGTCATATCCAGCCTTACCCCATGAATGGTGCCTGGTAATACTCCATAACATTCAATGTTCTAAGGACCTGTCCAGCTCTGACATATTTTTTTTCAAAGGCTGAATACTGCCATGGTCGAGAAGATTTGTTTCCTTTTTTTAAAAAAAATTTCTAATGTTTTATTTGCATATTATTATACTGCACATGTCCTTATATATTTTAGAAGTATAAGTCATGTCCTTTTGAAATCCTCTGTAAAGAACACTTTGTTTATTTGCCAAAAAGACTATATTGATTATTATTAATAGTCATAACAATAGTAGTTTTTTTAACCAAAAAAGGAACTGCATGGTATTGTATTTGTTTTAGTGTGCAGGTTTTTGACTTTTGGGGTTTTTTTGGCTTGCTATTAAATAGAGTGTAATTTCAGCATACTCTTTTGGCAGTGTGCTTGAGAATGTGAGATTTTTTTCAGTATCACCACTGGGCTAACAAATTAAAATTTAAAAAAATGTTAATCTCATATGAAAAATATTTCTTTTTTAAAAAAAATTCATTCAAACTGGCCAATATTTTGGCTTACTTAGAATTTATAATAAAATGTAACCTTCAAACTTATATTAGTTTCCATTCTGAAGACCCTCCAGATCTGATCACTTGTCTTCTCAGAGACCTCTCAGCAATCACATACCATGGTACTGAGGACACTCCTATTTCTAATATCCTTGGTTCTAAGGCAGGGGTGGGGAACCGTACTTGAGGACCCAGAGGACTGCATGTGGATTTGAGGCCGCAGGTTCCCCAACCCTGTTCTAAGGGTTCTCCTTGCTCTGATATCCCTTCTTCTAAATGTTCTCCTACCTCTCTCATTCTCTTCTCCATGGCTACTCCCAGGCCTGGCATTCTGTGGTCTGAAATCCCATTGCTTCTCACCATTTCCATTCTCAGCCTCTGAATATCTCCCACTCTCTCCTTTCTAGTTCCTAGACTGACATTCCAGATTCTACTGCCTCATTCAGCTCAGGATTCTGGATTTGAAATTCCCTTCAAGCTCAGACATACAATGTTCTAAGTGCCAACCCTGATCTGAAATTCTGGTTTCATTTTCCATTTCAATTTGGGACATTCAGAGGAGGGGCTTACATCTTATCTAGGACATTCTGTATTATAAGTTCTCAACCACCTTCAGTATTCCCTCCTTGAAAGATACTGGGAAGTACTCCATAACATTCAAGATTCTAAGAGCTTTCCTAGTTCTGACATAGTTAGTTTGAAGGACTCTGCTATGGCCTAGAAGGTTTTTATTTTTTATTTATTTGGATTTTATACTACATGTGTGTCTTGTCGATATAATGATTTTAAATATGTTATATCTCTTTAAAATCCTCTGTACAATATACCTTGCTTATTTTCTAATTTGATTATCATTAGTAGTAATAACATTAGCGGTCTTTACCTAAAATGGAACTGCATGGATTTTTTTTTGATGTGCAGGTGTTTTAAGGTTTTTTCGACTAGGAAAAAAATGGACAGTATGTTTACTATACCCTTTTGGCTATGAGGTTGAAGGTCAGCTTTTTTTTAAAGCATCACCACTGGGCTAATACATATTTTTATCGTTGTTGAGTCATTTTCAGTTGTGTCCGACTCTTCATGACCCCATTTGAGATTTTCTTGGCAAAGATACTGGAGTGGTTTGCCATTTCCTTCTCCTCATTTCACAGATGAGGAAACTAAGGCAAATAGAGTTAAGTGACTTGCCTAGGGTCACACAGCTACTAAGTATCTGAGGCCAGATTTGTATTCAGGGAGATGAGTCTTCCTAACTCCAGTCTGGGCACACTAACCACTGCAGCAGTACCTAGCTCTCCTAATGTATATTAAATTGAAATAAATTATTAATAAATTAATTTTCATAGGAAAAATCTACAATCTTGCTTTTTTACATTAGCTAGAATTAGCCAATATTTTGGCCCAATAAGAATATATATTAATGTAAATCTTTGTCATTTGTGGCATTTTCAATTCTAAGGCTCCTCCCAGAGCAAAGGATTTATGTTCTCACAACTCTAACAGCATGGTGGTTTTTAGGACACTCTAAGATCTGTCCTTTTGTGTTATAGGGCCTCTTCTTGCTCTGATATACCTTCTTCTAAGGGCTTTCCTACTTCTCATATTCTATTCTCTGTGGCCACTCCAAAAGCTCACATCAAGTGTTTTAAAATCTCACTGCTTCTGACAATGCCCATTCTTAGCCCATGAACAGCTCCCATTTTCTCTCTTCTAGTCCCTCCCATCACTGACACTCTAGTTCTACAACCTCATCTGGCTGAGATTCTGGATTGGAAATTTCCTTCAAGCTCAGATGTTCTAGGTTCTGAGGGCCTTCCCTGATCTAATATTCTGGTTTCATTTTCCATTCCAAATTGGGACATTTAGAGTTGAGACTTACCTCCTAACTAGACCTTTCTGTATTCTATGCTCTTGGCCACCTCCAATTTTCTGCCTTGGAATGTAGTTGGAATTACTCCCTAACATTCAACCTTCTAAAGTCCTTCCCAGATCTGACAATCCTGGTTCTGAGGCCATACCCTCTTAAGATTTATAAGGGTTTGTTTTTCATTAGATTATTACAATGTACATGGGTTTTACAGATATAATGATTTAGAAAAAATTTATATCCTTTATAGCTCCTTGGTAAGTAACAACTAGGTTTTTGGGGGTTGAGATACTCTATATTCATTATCATTAATAGTAATGTCGATAGCAGATTTAACCAAAGACAGAATTGCGTGGAATTGCATTTGGATTGTTGTGCAGGTGTTTTTAGTTATTTTTTTAGATAGCCTAAACATTGACAATATATTCACTAAACCTTTTCAACTGTAATTGAAGATTTGTTGTTTAACATTGCTGCTGGGCTAATATATCATCATTTGGAATAAATGATTGATCTTATATGAAAAATATACTTTCCTTTCATTTTTCAAATCAACTAGAACTGGCCAATATTTCTGCCCACTAAGAAGATGTGCACAAAGTAAATCTTTGCCACTTATGAAGTTTTCCAATCTAAGACTCCTTCCTAAGCTGATGATTTATACAATCAGAGCCCTCTCAGCTGACACATATGGTGGTTGTCAGAACATTCCACATTCTGACCTTTTGTCTTTTATAGTTTCTCCTTTAAGTAGTGTCCATTTTAAATCCTCTGTACAGAACTGTTTTATTTGCTAAAAAGTCTTTATATTGATTATCCTTAATAGCAAAAATAACAGCAATCTTTCCCACAGAAGAAGAAACTACATGGATTTGCATTTTAACCAAGGGAAGTTTTTTAGTTATGGGGAGATTATTTTGGTAGCCAAACAAAACATTACTTTCACCATACCCTTTTGGCTGTATGGGTGAGGATGTGAGCTTTTCATGAACATATTACTACTAGGCTAATCTAAATAAATTGCAATAAATTATTAATCTCAGAGGATAAGTCTACTTTCTTCTTATTTCTTATTATTTTTATTTCTTCTTAATTAACTAGAACTGCCCAATATTTTTAACCACTAAGAGTATGTATTTAAATAAATTCTTGCCATTTACGTTGTTTTCCATTATAAGGCTCCTACCAGAGCTGATGATTTATGTTCTCTGAATCCCCCAGCTATCACATATGGTGGCTTCGAGGACAATGTATACTCTGACTTTTGTATTCTAAGGGCTATTCTTGATCCTTCTTCTGAGAGGTCACCGCTCTCTCTCTCTCATTCTCTTTTACATGCCTACTTCCAGGCCTGACATCCTGTGTGCTAAAATCCCATTGTTTCTGGCAATTTCCATTTTCAGCCTCTGAATTTCTTCCACTTGCTATTCCAGAATCTTTCCTATTCTGATGTTGGAGGGTTTTTCCCAGTCTTTTTTACTAACCCCCAAAATAGATATACCCTTGAGGCTTTAGGGTTGAGAATGTGAGAATTTTTTTTAAATTATCACCACTGCACTAATCTACATTAAATTGGGATAAAACATTGTCATACCAAAAAAAATCTACTTTCTTCTTGTTTTATTAAAATACTAGAACTAGCCAATACTTTGGGCAACTAATGTGTGTGTGTGTGTGCGTGCGCGCGCATGTGTGTATGAATGAATCTAAGTCCTTGACATTTATGAGATCTTCCATTCTAAGATCCCTTCCATGGCAGATAATTTATCTTCTCAAAGTCCTCCTAGCTATCACATATGGTGATTTTGAGGACATTACACATTCTGACTTTTTGTATTTTAAGGAATCTCTTTGTTCTGATATCCCTCATTCAAAAGGCTCTCCTCCCTTTCTCATTCTCTTCTCCATGGCTACTCCCAAGCCTGAAATTCTGTGGGCTAAAATCCCACTGACAATTTCCATACTCAGTCCCTGAACATCTCCCACTCTCTCTGTTCTAATCCCTCCCAACACAGACATTCCAGCTTTTACAATCTCACCCCACTGAAGAATCTGGATTTGAAACTTCCTTCAAGCCCAGATAGTCTAGGTTCTAAGTGCCCTCCCTGTTTTAATAGTCTTTCTTTGCTTTCCACTCCACATTGGAACATTCACAGGGGTGATGATTTACCTCTTAGCTAGGAAATTCCATATTCAAAAATCTCAGCCACCTCCAATTTCCCCCCTTTGAATAATACCTAGAATGCTAGACATTCAGTGTTCTAAGGACCTTCCAAGATATTAAATTTTTGGTTCTAAGGCCATGCCGTCCTATGATATCATAAATTGTTTATTTTCTTTCATCTTTTGGATTATTGTTACAATGCACATGTATGTGTTACTGATAAAATGATTTCAAAACATGTTTTCTCCCTTATAAGTCATCTCTAAGTAACACCTTGTTTTTGTGGTCCAAGATACTCTATATTGATGATCATTAAAAGCAATAACAATAACAGCCTTTACCAAAGAAGGAACTGCATGGAATTGCATTTGTTTTGGTGTGTAGTTTTTTGGATTTGTGGGGTTTTTTAGGCTAGCAAAAACACAGTACTTTCACCATATCCTTTTGGCTCTGTGGTTGAGGATGTGAGTTTTTTTAAACCATCACCGCTGGGCTAATATATATTAAATTGGGATAAGTTCTTAATCTCATACAAAAGAGCTACTTTCTTCTTGTTTTTCATATTAACTAGCACTTGTCAATGTTTTGGCCTACTAAGAATAAATTGCCATTTATGAGATTTTCCATTCTAAGGCCCCTTCTGGTGCTGATGATTTATGCTCTCAACAGCCCTCCCAGGTATCAAACATGGTGGTTTTCAAAGCATTTCAAGATCTGACCTTTTCTGTTCTAAGGGCTCTCCTCACTTTGACATTTTTTCTAAGTACTCTCCTAACCCTCTCATTGCCTTCTTCATGGCTATTCTCAGGCCTGACATTCTATGTGTTCAAATCCTACTGCCTCAGAACATCTCTGACTCTGTTCTAGTCACTCACAATTCTGATGTTTTGCTTCTAGAGTCTCATCCATCTCAGGATTCTAGATTAGAAATTTCTTTCAAGCTCAGACATTCTAGGTTCTAAATGCCTTCTCCCCATCTTATATTCTGGCTTCACTTTCCACTCCCATGTGGGATATTCAGAGGCAGGGCTTAACTCCTGGTGAGGATATTCCGTACTCTAAGCTCTCGGTCACCTACAACTTTCCCCCTTGAATGGTACCTGAAAGCCCAGACATTCAATGTTCTAAGGACAATCCAAGACATGTTATTTTTACATCTAAAAAATACCCTCCTGTGAACTACAAGGTTTTTTTTTAAAGATCAGATTATCATTACACAATTTTGAAACATAAATCTTCTCACATATAAGTCCTCTTTACATAACAACCTGTTTTTGTGGCTAAAATACTCTATATTCTTTATCAGTAATAATAGAAATATTAATAGAACTCTTTATCAAGGAAGGAACTGCATGGGATTGCATTATTCCTGTGTGAAGTTTTCAAAAAAATTTTTCCTGGGTTTTTTGGCTGGCCAAAAAAATTGACATTACTTTCACCATATTTTTTTTTTTGGCTGTGTGGTTGAAGATGAGATTTTTTTGTTTTTATTAAGGCATTTATTATTTTTATTAATGTGACTTTATTAAAGTCACATAAAAATCGATTTTCTTCTTTTTTTATTTACCTAGAACTGGCCAAAATTTTAGTGCATTAATAGTATATGTGAAAATAAACCCTTGTTACTTATGATATTTTACATTCCAAGGCCCATGCAGAGCCCTCCCAGCTATGACATATACTTCAACAAGATCAGACCTTTTGTGTTCTAAGGGGTCTCCTCCCTCTGATGCCTCTTCTAAGTATTCTCCTACCTTTCAAATTCTCTTCTGCATGGCTACTCCAAAGTCTGACATTCTATGTGCTAAAATTCCACTGTTTAAAAATTTTCATTCCCAGCCTCTGAACTTCTCCAGTTCTCTCTCATTTAGGTCCTTCACAGTTTTGACTTTATAGCTTCTACAGTGTCTTACAGCTCAGGATTCTAGATTTGAAATTTCCTTCAAACTCATACATTTTAGGTTCTAAGTGTCTTCCCCCACCTGATATTCTGGCTTTGCTTTCCATTCCAAAATGGAACTTTCAGATGTGGAACTTACCTCAGAGTTAAATTCTATATTGTAAGCTCTTGGCCACATCCATGATTCCCCCTTGTGATTGCAAGGCCTCTTTCGGAGCACCACATGATTTACGTTCTCAGGCCACCTCACCCCACCCCCAATATGGAAGTTTTTGGACACTACAAGTATGATCGTTTGTATTTTAGGGCTCTCCTCCCTCTGATATCCCTTCTTCTAAGTGCTCTCCTTTCATTCCCTCTGCCATGGCTGCCATAGGTCTGACATTCTCTGTACTAAAATCCCACTGCTTACTAAAATACAAAAAAAAGAAAGCACAAAAAGAAAATCAACCAACTGGAAAAAGAGATCCAGAATCTTAAGGAAGAAAACAAGTCCTTGAAAATTAGAATTGAGCAAGGGGAAGTGAATGACATTATAAGACACCAAGAAATAATAAAACAAAATCAAAAAATGAACACTAGAAGAGAATCTGAAACATCTCATTAGAAAAACAACTGATGTGGAAAACAGATTGAGAAGGGAAATATAAGAATTATTGTACTACCTGAAAGTTATGATCAAAAAAGAATTTTGATACAATGTTATAAGAAATAATTAAGGAAAATTCCCCTGACGTTCTAGAACAAGAGGGTAAAATAGAAGTAGAAAAACTCCACCGATCACTGCCTGAAAGAGGTCTCATGATGAAAACTACAGGAATATCATAGCCAAGTTTCAAAACTCCCAGGTTAAGGAGAAAATATTGCAAGCAACAAGAAAAAACAATTTAAATACTGCAGAGGTATAGCTAGGGTTTCACAAGACTTAGCAGCTTCTACACTAAAAGACTGCAGGTCTTGGAACACTATACTTTGAAGAGCAAAAGAACTGGAGTTGCAGCCAAAAATAACTTACCCAGCAAAGTTAAATATAATCTGGAATGAAAAAAGAAGGATATTCAATGAACTGACAGACTTTCAGGTATTTGTAACAAAAAGACCTCAACTTAATCAAAAATTTGACATATAAGACCCTGGAGGAATATAAGATAAACATCAAAGACCAATTACAAGGGACTCAATAAAGTCAAACTGTTTACTTCTTAAAAAACAAAACAAAACAAAAAAACCCACTGCTTCTGACAATTTGCTTTCTTAGTCCCTGGACATCTCTCAATTTCTCTATTTCCTTCCAACTGACATTTCAGCTGCTACAACCTCATCCAGCTTAGGATTCTGGATTCAAAATTTCTTTAAAGGTCAAACGCTCTAGGTTCTAAATCCTCTTCCGGATCTAAAATTCTGGCTTCACTTTCTACTCCCAATTGGAACATTTAAAGGTTGGACTTACCATCTAGCCTGGAAATTCTGTATTCTAAGCTCTCACTCACCTCCAACTTTCCTCATTGAATGGTAACTGGAAGCCCAGACATTCAGTGTTTTAAAGACCTTCCAAGACATGGCATTTTTGGATCTAAAGAAACTCTGTACTGTGATTTATAATTTTTTTAAAGTTTTTTTAAGCATTGGATTTTTATGAACTTCCCAGCTGTGACACTTTTGCTATACCACATTATGCTATAATTTTTAATTTTATAATTTTTTCACTTTTTGTTGTGTTATTATAATGTACATGGGTCTTATGGATGTACTGATTTTGGAAACATATGTTGTGTACCTTTTAATTCTACTTTATGTAACACCTTATTTAGTGGCCAGAAATGACTCTCTATTCTTTATTATTTATAGTAATATTAATAGCAGTCTGTTTCAAAGAAGGAAATGCCTGGAATTGCATTTTTCTGTGTGCCAGTATTTTAGGTTTTGGGGATTTTTATGTAGCAAGCCAAAAAATAATACTTCTACCATACCTTTTTGACTATGTGGTTGAACATGAGATTTTTTTTTTAAAAAGCACCAACACTGGTCTGATCCATAACTAATTGTAATAAATTATTAACCTCATAGGAAAAATCTACTTTCTTCTTAATTTTAAAAAATTAATTAGAATTGGCCAATATTTTTGGCCACTAAGATGTAGATTTAAATACATCATTGCCATTTCTGGTATTTTCTGTTATGAGCTCCTTCCAAGTTGATGATTTATGTTCTCAGAGCCCTTTTCAGGACACTTCATGTTCTAACCTTTCATGTTCTAAGGTCTCTTTCTGCTCTGACAGCCCTACTTCTAAATGCTCTCTGACCGTTCTCACTCTCTTCTCCATGGCTACTTCCTGGTCTGACATTATTTGCTAAAATCCCATTTCTTCTGATCATTTCTATTCTCAGCCTCTGAATTCTTGTTTTTTCTCAGTTCTAAAGACTCTCCTCAATCTGATATTAAGGTTCTAAGGCCTCTTCCAGTTCAGGATTCTGGATTTAATATTTCCATTAAACTTAAACATTCTTAGTTCCAAGTATCCTTCCAGATCTTACCTGCCTTCTCTGTGCAATTCCAAGTTTTGACATTCAGAGCCACAACTTCCATCCTACCTAGTAAAGTTCTGTGACTTCCAATATTCTTCCATGAAAATCATCTTGAAGGCCAGACATGTTCTAAGGACACTTCTAAACCTGCATTTCTAGTTCCTGAAGTCAAAACATCCTCAGATATGCAACGGTTCTTTTATATATCTAACTTTTTCAATTTTATTGATTTCAGTACACTTGGCTTCTGCCTTATCATTAAAACGGCTTCAAAGCATACATCCTCTTCTTTTTAATTCCAGGAACTTAACACTTCCTCGCTGCCCCCCCCCCCCAATACTCCACTATCATTATCATTAAGAGGGATATCAATACCTATCTTACCTGAAGAAGGGACTGCAGGCTATTACAATTTTTTCTTTTCTTGCATGGATTGCATTGTTTTAGTGTGCCTTTGGGGTTTTGTTGGTACAGAAAAAAACAAACAGTACTTTCACCATACCCTTTTGGCTCTGTAGTTACAGATGTGAGATTTTTTTAAGCATCAATAGTTGGCTAAGCTATATTAAATTGGAATAAATTATTAATCTCATGCAAAATCTATATGCTTTTTAAAAAATTTACCTAGAACTGGCCAATATTTTGGCCCTCTAAGAATATGTATTAAAATAAATCCTATCCATTTATGATATTTTCCATTTTAAGGACCCTACAAAAGCTGAGAATTTATGTTGTTAAGAAAATTTCCAAGTATCCCCTGCAATAGTTTTTACGATACTTCATCTTCTGAAGTTTTTTGTTCTAAGAAATCTCCTTACACTAATATCCTTACTTGTAAATGCTCTGGTTACTCTCATTCCCTTTCCCATAGCTACTCCAAATCCTGACATTTCATATGGTGAAATTCCACTGCTTCTGACTGTTTCCATTTTCTACCTCTGAACATCTCCCACTCTCTCTATTTTAGTCCTTCGCAGCACTGACATTCCACCTTCTACTCCCTCATCCAGCCCAGGATTTTGGAATCAAAATTTCCTTCTAGCTCAGACAGTCTACATTTTAAATACCCTCCTGGGTCTAAAATTCTGGCTCCACTTTCCATTTTAAATTGGGACATCCACAGGCAGGAATTAACCTGAGCTAGGAAATTCTGAATTCTAAGTTTGCAGCAGCCTCCAATATTCTACCTCGTAAGTTACCTAGAAGTATTACCCTAATATGTGGTGTTCTAAGGACCTTCCCAGACCTAATATATTTTGTTTGAAGGCTGCACCCTGATGGTTGATTGGTTTTTGTCCTTCGTGCTCAAAAATGACCAAAATGACTTCACTATGTTGGGGATCAAGGTACAGTGTATCTGACTGTGGCTGATCAGATCAATAGGAGCTTAGGAGGCTCTCCCACAGCTTGGGCACAAATAGTCTACGTGAACATTTGGAGTGGAGATGTCTCTCAATTTGAGCATCTTACATTTCTTTTGAGTTATTTCAATTCTGCTTTGCTCATAAAGCACAGCACCTTTTTTGCTGTGGGCACATCATGCTGGGCGGTCCTGTCCCCAAGCCTCCCATGTCTAACAATTGATTCCAAAGTTCTTCAGAGAGACCTTGAGAGTGTCCTTGTATTGCTTCTTCTGACCTTTGTGTGAGCACTTGGCTTGTATGAGTTCTCTGTAAAACAGTCTTTTAAGCAAATGTACATTAGACATTTGAACAATGTGGTCAGCTCATTGGAGTTGCACTCTCCGCAGTGGAGTTTGAATGCTTGGCAGTTCAGCTCAAGAAAGAACCTCATTATACCTTATCTTGCTAGATGATGTTCAGACCCTTTCTAAGACAATTCAAATGGAAGCGATTCAGCTTTCTGGGATGGTGCTGGTATACTGACCAGGTTTCTTTGGCATACAACAATGAGGTCAGCACTGCAGCCCTGTAGACCTTCAGTTTGGTAGACAGCCTAATATTACTCTTCTCTCTCACACTTTTCTTCAGAGCCTCCCAAAAACTGAGCTAGGCTGCATCCTGCTATTATCTTGAAATATTTCTTTAAATTTTTTTAAAGTTATTGGACATTTGCCTTGACAATATATTTCTAAAGTATAAGTATTATGCCATTTAAATACTCTATGTGGAACAACTTAATTTTGGTAAAAGGGTTTATATCATCATTAATATTCATAAAAATAGTAATCTTTCCCATAGAAGGAAGTGTATCAAATTACATTTGATTTCATTGGAAGGTTTTATTTTATAGGGAGATTGTCTTGACTAGCCAAAAAATAGGCGGTACTTTCACTGTATCTATTTGGCTGTATGGTTGAGAATATGAATTTTTTTTAAATCATTACCACTGGGTAATATAAATTAAGCTAAAATAAATGATTGATCTAATTAAAAAGATTTATTTTCTTTTTGTTTGTAAAATTAACTGGAACTGGCCAATATTTTTGTCCATTAAGAAGATATACATGAAAACTGATACTTGCCATTTATGAGATTTCCCATCCTAAGGCTTCTTCTAGAGCTGATGCTCTACATTCTCAGAGCCCTCTCAGCTCTCACATTGGGTAATTTGGAGGCCCCTCCATATTCTGACCTTTTGTTGTGGCATCGATTTTAAATCCTCTATACAGTACTGCCTTTTTTGCCATTCTTAGAAATAACTATAGCACTCTTTTCCATAGAAGGAAATGCATGGATTATTTTGGTGGTGTTGGAAAGAAACAATACTTTTACCCTACCCTTTTGGTTGTATGGTTGAAAACGTGATTTTTTTAAAGCATCACCACTAGGCTATATTAAATTGTAACAAATTATTAATCTCCAAAGAAAAGTCTGCTTTCTTATTTTTAGAAATTAACTAGAACTAGCCAATATTTTTGCTACTAAAAGTACATATTTAAGTATATTTTTGTCATTGATGATATTTTCCATTATAATGCCTCTTCCAGAGCTAATGATTTGTGTTCTCAGGCACCTCTCCTCTTCCCTTCCATCCCCCACCAGCTATCACATATAGTGGTTTTTAAGAATAATCTAGGTCATGACTTTTTGTGTTCTAACATCTCTAACATCTCTCCTCCATCTGATATCCCTTTATCTAAGGGCTCTCCTACTTCTTTCATTCTCTTCTTTTAAAAACATTTAATATTTTATTTTTCCCCAATTATATGTAAAAACAATTTTTAACATTCTTTTAAAAAAATTTGAGTTAAAAACCTTCTCCCTACAGCCCTGCCCCCACCATTGAGAAGGCAAGCAATTTGATACAGGTTATACATGTGCAGTCCTGAAAAACATATTCCCATGTTAATCATGTTGTGGAAAAAACAGACAAAAAACTTCAAGAAAAATAAAGAAAGTAAAGAAAAAAGTATGCTTTGATCTGCATCCATTTTTCATCGTAAGTCCTTAGGAATTAACTTGGATCATTGTATTGCTGAATAGCTAAGTCATTTACAATTGATCATCATACAATATTGCTCTTACTATATAAAATGTTATTCTGGTTCTGCTCTCCTCACTTTGCAACAGTTCATGTAAGTCTTTTCAGTTTTTTCTGAGACCATCCTGCTCATCATTTCTTATAGCACAATAGTATTCCATTACATTCATATACCACAACTTGTTCATCCATTCCCCAACTGATGGATATCCCCTCAATTTCCAATTCTTTGCCACACAAAAAGAGCTGCTATAAATATTTTTGTACATAGAAGTCCTTTTCCTTTTTTAATCTCTTTGGGATACTGACCTAGTGGTAGTATTGCTTGGTTAAATGGTATGCGTGGTTTTATAGCCCTTTGGGCATACTTCCAAATTGCTCTATGGCATGATTGAATCAGTATACAACTTAACCAACAGTGCATTAGTGTCTCAATTTTCCCACATCTACTCCAACATTTCTCATTTTCCTTTTCTGTCATATTAGGCAATCTTATTGGTGTGGAGTGGTAGCTCAGAGTTGTTTAAATTTGCATTTTTCTAATTACTGATTAGAGCATTTTTTTTTCACATAACTATAGATAACTTTGATTATTATGGACTGAGTTTCACTTTCACTGTGATGCAACAGACCTTTCCAGCTGAGCTTATAAGTTGTCTTGGGCTGGAAAATTATTTTACCCCATCCTTTTGTGAGTTCTGTCACTCCAGAATTTGTTTTAAGGCATTATTTAAAGTTGTTCGGAGAAGTTTTGGGGAGAGTTCAGGTGAATCCCTGCCTGTTCTCTGACATTTTGGCTCCACTCCCTTTCATTCTATTCTATATGGCTACTCCCAAACCTGACATTCTGTGTGCTAAAATCCCAGTGTTTCTAACCATTTCTGAATTTCTCCTACTTTATTTATTCTAAAGGATCTCCTAGCTCTGATGTTGCAGGTTCTAAGGCCTCCTCCAGCTCAAGACTTTGGATTTGATATTTCCCTCAAGCTCAGACATACTCAGTTCTAAGTGTCTTCCCAGATATGATATTCTGGCTTCTCCATCCAATTCAAGTGCTGATGTTCAGAGCTGCAAATTCTATCCTAATTGGGAAACTCTGTATTTGATCTTGTGACCACCAACGTTCTTCCCCCAAATCATCTTGAAGCCTAGTCATGTTTGGTTCTAAGGACACTTACAGACCTGGAGTTCTAGTTTCCCAGGCCACAGCTTCCTAGGACCTACAAAGGATTCTTTTATTCCTTGAACTTTTTCAATTTTGTTGATTTCAGTAAACTTCCCTTCTGCCTTATCATTATAATGACTTCAAAGCACCTACCCTATTCCTCTTAATTCCAAGGACTTAACAGCTACATATTCCCTGACCCCACCCCCTACCATACTCTACAATCATTATCTTTAAGAACACGATCAACAGGGACTATGGGATATTACAAGTTTTTCTTTTCTTGCTTTTTGTCCTTATTGTTTTCAGGTAAATCTTTTTACCTTGCAAGATTGTGTGAGTGTTTGGAAGACCTGAGTTTTCATTCAAAGAACAGGACTATGCTTGATATAAAATCTATTTATATAAATGTCTAAACTCTTCCCAAAAATATAATGCCTCCTTGTTTTTTTTAATTACTTTGTTCTTCCCCATACTTTGGCCTACTAGCACATAAAAAGCGACCTCCTTCCTAGCAACGATATTTTGTGTTCCAGAGCTGACAATTTACCATCTCTTGATACCCCCAGCTCTGACATTCTCTGCCTTTGAGGCCCCTCTGACTTCTGACATTCTATCTTCTAAAGGCTAGGATAACTCTTAATGCCACTTGTTCCAAGTACTCTCCTACTTCCGCCAGTCTCTGTTCTATGTGTCCTACTAGTCTCAACCTTCTGTGTCTCAGGCTGCCACTGACTCTGGAAATTTCTTTCCTCAGCCTCTGTACATCTCTCATTTTCTGTCTTCTAAGGTCCTTCCTAAAGCTGTTAGCACAGGTTCTAGTGCCCCATCTTGATCTGGAAATTCCACACAACTCAGACAATCCCTGTTCTAAGTGACCTCCCGCTTCTGATATTCTGACTTCTGAGCACATTCCAAGATCTGACATTCACAACCTGCATTGCCCTGCCAGCCCTACCATGCTATATTCCAAATCCTCTTCCACTTCTATGTTTCTCCTCTAAAAAGGACATGTAAAGCTCAGACACTGAATGTTCTAAGAAGCCTCCCAGTCCTGACATTTTATGTTCTGACAATCCTTTTAGATTATTTGAACCCCAATAAGATCCAAAGCCTGAATTAATCAACCAAACTGCTTTGCTGTATTCTAAAAACGTCCCTTTCTGTGTCAGCAACTTCAAAGACCAGATAAGATTGACAAGGGGTATCTTTCCTATTGGTGACAGGATGTCTGCAACCAGAACAGTGGGATTTCTCTTATCTTGATATTCTATACAGGAGAAGCACAGACTTCCTGGGATCCTAATCTCTAACTGACACTACTTTGTCAAATGTCTTGTCTTACTGTATTTACAACTCATTCCATTAAGAAAGTTCCTGTCTTATGATATGGAGACCATAAACTGGAGCTGGGATTGTTAAGTGTACTTAAACCTTGTCATTCTTTTGTCAGTCAGTCAGAACTTATGTTTCGGCTCTGTGCAGCAGGCATCTACTAACTTTAAGGGAATAAACAATAGGAATTTATAATCTCCCAGCCTGTTTGCCTCCTTTAACCAAACTTTCAGGTCGACAGTTATGGTGCCATAGACATCAGATGGAACTGATGGAATGGCAACACATTACCCCAACCTTGCCAACGCTAATGATTCAGGTGCCTCAGGATACATTTTTCCTAGAGTCTTAACCTTGATGGGATCAGGTAAGTTCCCCTTATTCCAGATTCCAAAGGACTCCCACTAGTTTGGGTGAAGTGTGCAATTCTCTTTGAGCTAGTTTGGGACGGGGACTAATTCTCCATTGCTTTGGATTAATTAGGTCCACTTTGTAGGTCCATCTTTAAAAATCAGCACAAGTACTGCCAGTGCTAGTGTCAGTTAACTAAAGATAGCCCCAAATTATGTTGGCCACAATAGGGCTCTTTTGGACCAGTCAAAGTTACTTTATCTTAAAACCAAATTAAGTTTAAAAGGCCAACAAAACATCTAGCCAAAACATCTAGGTGGGAATGTTTGCACTGCAGGTTTGCTAAGATGGTGGAGCGAGAAAAAAAGGCAGAAGCCTCTTCCCTCACTAAGCTGCTTCACCATCACCCCCAGGATTGGCTAATTCTCTGTACTCCACTATTTATTCTTTCACAACAGCCCCAGCTGGTCTATCTCCTCCAACCTCTGCTCCTCCTCTATACTATGCCTTGCTTCCTCCCTCGCCCCTTTCCCTTAAGGATTTCCCGCAATTTAGAGCTGAGCTTCCCTTCTAGCTTGGCCAGATGTTAGCAACACAGGCTGAAGAGGACCTGAAAGCAAAAATGGAGCTTTGAATAGGTCCCATCCCAAACTCACAACCCACCTCTAACATGGTAAGGGACCACGAATCTGGTATTTGTCACTATTGCAAGAGACCAGAGCATTGGAAATCTGAATGTAGGACCCATCTCAAGGTTATGGAAAGTCAGAAACATCAGGGGTGCCAAGGCTCCCCCACCCCAAGGATCATAGAGGTGCTCCAAACAAAGGTTGCAGGATCCATCCCTGTCAGTTCTCGAATCCTTGCAAATTCCCCAACCCCCTTTCCTTGGAATAATAATATCCAATTCATGATGGGGATTTCTAACAAGCCTCTAATTTCCCTTCTCTCTGTTGTTAATTGTGAGCTCTGTTTGTATTTGTTGGGTCAAATTTTGTCTGTCAGTGTGTGTTTCTGTGTCTATATTGTATGCTGTGAATGAGTCTATTAACCTCGTAAGATTTAAAATTCAGGCAGCCAGAGATTTCTAAGGCCTGCAGCTAGGAAAACAAACAAAACTGTAAGACTCTTTTTCTTGTGATTCCTGGTCTGGCCAACTCAGAATTACAGTGAAAACAGATACAGCCAAAAACATTTTAGGAGATTCTGGGATTAATCATCCAAAGGTTTTGAAACTGATTAGTTGGAATTATGGGAAAAATACTCCTGAGACTGTAGGTAACTTCAGGAGCTTACCCTTGCTAAAACACCTCCCCCCAGTCCTGATCACTTATTCCCCACTCCCTCCCCAGAGTGAAGAAGGTATCTCACTGTGGGGGTTTTTAACAGCCATAAAGGTTCTTGTTAATTCCTTTCATCCCAGATCAGATTAAGAGAAGAAAATGGAGGAGAATTATAGAGAAAACTTAAATCACCCTTCTCCACCTGGCAAGAGATGGGGAGGGATGGCACTCGCACACTGGCAGTGATGCTAACAGTCCTGTGCCCCTGGGCACCTTGTAGCCCACACTTCTAGGCAAAGCTTGGAAATGTCATACAGGTCCTATACATTATGCCCACCCTGTCCCAGCAGCTGCAAACTGCCCTAGGCTCAGTAAATTCTGCAGTTGTTGGGGAAGGGAGAGGTAGATGGATTGGGCCTGTGGCTAGCATTCCCTAAGCCCTGCCTCCAAGAATTATCATCACTAGGAAACCAGCCTCTGCTCTTGGTAAACTCCACTCTTCTCTGTTCCAGTTGCAAAATGTAAGAACTTCTGACAAGCTATTTTATCTCTCTTTGACCTGCTTCCTGATTAGTAAAGGGAAAATAATAATGGTTGTTGTTATGAGATCAAAATGATATAATGATTGTAACATGTTTAACATAATGACTGGTATATGTTAGATACCACATTATTATCTCTCTCTAATTTAATGTAATTGTTAACTTTGAAGAGGTTTTTAAATACCAAAAGTAATAAGCTGAATAATTTCTATATGTGATGATCTGGAAATGCAACTTATGTTAGCTAAAGTTTATTGGTTTTGTATTTCTAAAATTGTATTATATTTCTAAAATTCTCTTAGATTGTGAAATTTGAGAGACCATTGTGTGGTAGAAATGGTATTATAGCAATTTTAATCTGAAAATTTTGTTGTATATGAATTGAGTTTTTAAAGGGATGTGATAAAAATGTGTAATTTGAAACTGTTACATTTGGTTATAAACAAGTAGTAATAATACTGCTGATATTTACTATGATAGCAGATTTTCCATTTGAAATCTTGTCTATTACGAAAATATATGGTGGTTTAAAGTTATAGCTTCAACATATTAATGATGAGATGAATGACTCTCTGTGCACAGAGATTTAGAAATGCATTCACCTAATTTGATAATAGGTTGTTTCAAATTTTAAATACATAATGATGTTTAGGGCATTGCAAATTTTTAAAGGCCAGATAAACTTTGTTAATTGTGATAAGGCTAATTTAATTGGGTATTATAAGAAAGGGGAGGAGGAGTTTTGTTTCCACAGAACTAAAGGTGTACTCCCCCACCTCCCCTACCCCAGCTTTAGCAGAAACCAGGCCTCAAGGTCGGTCAGGTGAGAGGTCAGAGGCTTGTATGCATACATATGCTTTTTGAGAAGGCAGTCAGGGGAATTAGAGAGGCCAAACCCTTGAGCCAGTTCAAGCTTATCTAGGGTCTTGTCTTGGTCAAGAATCTAGGCCTACTGATTTGCATAATTTGCATATGTTAAAGAGGGAAAGTAGGGAAAGTAAAAGAATGTAGATAAATCCTAAACTAAGACAAAGAAAATCTAATTAACTTCACTTTTGCTTCTGTATCCTTATTATCCTATTTATATAAACTGTATAACCTAGGAAAACTATGTGAAAAAGTAAAGATTGTAAACTAACCATAACTCTAGCAGGAGTGGAGGGAATGGTTACCCCTGCTCCTGCAGCTGTATCAGTGTGAGTGTTCCAGTGAGCACTACACATGCTTTCTCAAGGAGTGTAATAAAGTGCCTTCCTCTGCCCACTCTAGTCCTGAGTTCTTTGGGTGAGAATGGGCAACTCACATGGATTTTCCTAAGGCTAAGGAAAGGAAAGCAATGAGCAGCGGAAGCTTGTCTTGGGCTTACTTCCTGATCCTGCCTTGGGGAGTCCTGTGATCCCCACTTTGGTGTTAAGAGGGTGACCACTTGGGATTTCCCTGGGGAACCCTGTGGTCTGCATAGCCTTCTTAAGGGGACATCACTTGGGACTTCTGGCCCTGTCTCAGGAGCATTGTGATCTTACCACCATCCTCAGGGGCCATCACTTGGATCTTCCTTAGGGTCTGACCCCTAGGAGGCCCTGTGATCCCCACAGATTAAGGGGGGCTACCACTTGGTCTTCCTCTGGAAGTCCTGTGGTCTGTACAGCCTTCCCTAGGGATTATCACAGGGTTCTTCCTCAGGACTTTGGCCCTGCCTAGGAAGTCCAGTGATCCCCAAAGCTGTGTTTTCTCACAATTTGGGGAAGTCCAGTGATCTCCAAAACCATGTTTCTCACAGTATGTTCTTCTTCACTTATAGAAACTTATAGAAATTTCTCTCTATTACGAACACCTTTTTGAGTAAGGAACTTTGTGATATCTAAGGAATTTAGTTGTTATGATACTTTGGGAATTTATGAAAAAGCAATTTCTCTTATACTCTAGATGTTAGGCAAAGAATTGTGCAAAAAAAATTAACGAAGAAAGAATGAATTAGGATAAACTTCCAAGCTTTGTCTATATTTTAAGTTCTTATAAACTGTTCAAAAGTTTTCTGTGTTATAGAATTCCTATTGAGGAAATGAGAATCCTTTGAAAACAATAGGGGTATGATTTTCAAGCCTGTTTCATCTAAGGATATATTTATGTATGTTAATTTGGAGGTTTATGGACTAATTTGTGATGACACTTTGGGAATTTGTGAGGAAGTGGTACAGTGGTGGCCATAGCAGCAGCAGGAAGCTCCTGAGGTTGTTCCCAGAGCTCTAGCATCAGCTGCTTCCTGAATCCCTGGCTCACACTGTGGAAGGAATCTAGCAGCAGATCAGAGCAGGAGGGCAAGGAGCGCTTTGTGGGCACCAAGGCAGATTCTCTTGCTGTGCCCTGCGTGGAACTGTATTGCGGTCCCGGTTGGCAGTTCTTGGGGGAGGAGGAGCGCTGCTGGGACAGAGCCTGGGGTGACTGTGGAGTAGAAGTAGCTCTGAAAACAGCAGTGCTTGAACCCTAAAGCTTGGGACAAAGCACTCTCTACTCTACAAGCAGTCATATCATGAAAAAAAGCTCAAGGATCAAGTAGTTGGCTGGCAACATGAACAGGCAGCAAAAACAAACTCAGACTCAAACTCAAACTCTAGATTCCTTTTTTTGGTGACAGAGAAGACCAAAACATACAGCCAGAAGCAGTCAACAAAGTCAAAGAGCCTACATCAAAAGCCTCCAAGAAAAATATGAATTGGGCTCAGGCCATGGAAGAGCTCAAAAAGGATTTGGAAAAGCAAGTTAGAGAAGTAGAGGAAAAATTGGGAAGAGAAATGAGAAGGATGCGAGAAAATCATGAAAAACAAGTCAACAACTTGCTAAAGGAGACCCAAAGGAATACTGAAGAAAATAACACCTTAAAAAGTAGACTAACCCAAATGGCAAAAGAGCTCCAAAAAGCCAATGAGGAGAAGAATGCCTTGAAAGGCAGAATTAGCCAAATGGAAAAGGAGGTCCAAAAGACCACTGAAGAAAATAAAAGTTTAAAAATTAGATTGGAGCAAGTGGAAGCTAGTGACCTTATGAGAAACCAAGATATTATAAAACAGAACCAAAGGAATGAAAAAATAGAAGACAATGTGAAATATCTCAGTGGAAAAACCAATGACCTGGAGAATAGATCCAGAAGAGATAATTTAGAAATTACTGGACTACCTGAAAGCCATGATAAAAAAAAAGAACCTAAATGTCATCTTTCAAGAAATTATCAAGGAGAACTGCCCTGATATTCTAGAACCAGAGGGTAAAATAGAAATTGAAAGAATCCACCAATCGCCTCCTGAAAAAGACCCCCCCCCCTCCAAAAAAAAATTCCTAGGAACATTGTGGCCAAATTCCAGAGTTTCCAGGTCAAGGAGAAAACACTGCAAGCAGCCAGAAAGAAACAATTTGAGTATTGTGGAAACATAATCAGGAAAACACAAGATCTAGCAGCTTCTACATTAAGGGGTCCAAGGGCTTGGAATATGATATTTCAGAGGTCAAAGGAACTAGGATTAAAACCAAGAATCACCTACCCAGCAAAACTGAGTCTAATGTTCTGAGGCAAAATATGGACTTTCAATAAGAGAGGACTTTCAAGCTTTCTCAATGAAAAGACCAGAGCTGAATAGAAAATTTGACTTTCAAATACAAGAATCAAGAGAAGCATGAAAAGGTAAACAAGAAAGAGAATTCATAAGGGACGTATTAAAGTTGAACTGTTATGTTTACATTCTTACATGGAAAGATGATGTGAGTAATTCATGAGACCTTTCTTAGTATTAGGGTAGTTGAATGGAATATACAAAAACATAGACAGAGGGCACAGGATGAGTTGAATATGAAAGGATGATATCTAAAAAAATAAAATCAAATTAAGGGATAACAGAGGAATATATTGAGAGAGGGAGAAAGGGAGAGGTAGAAGGGGGTAAATTATCTCACATAAAAGTGGCAAGAAAAAGCAGTTCTGTTGGAAGGGAAGAGGGGGGCAGGTGAGGGGGAATGAGTGAATCATACTCTCAATTGGATCCAAATTGAGAGGGAATAACATATACACTCGATTGGGTATCTTACTCCACAGGAAAGTAAGGGGAAGGTGATAAAAAGGGGGATGATAGAAGGGAGGGCAGATAGGGGGAGGAGGTAATCAAAAGCAAACACCTTTGAAAAGGGACAGAGTAAAGGGAGAAAACTGAATAAAGGGGACAGGAAAGGATGGAAGGAAATATAGTTAGCCTTTCACAACATAAGCATTGTGGAAGTGTTTTACATAATGATACATGTGTGATCTATGTTGAATTGCTTGCCTCCCTTGGGAGGGTGGGTGAGAAGGGAAGAGGGGAGAGAATTTGGAACTCGAAGTTTTAAAAGCTATCCTGCCCTACAAGAAAGTAAGGGGAAAGGCGATGGGGGGGAGTGGGGTGAAAGAGGGGAGGGCTGACTGGGGAACAAGGCAATCAAAATATATACCATCTTGGAATAGGGGGAGGGTAGAAATGGGGAGAAAATTTGTAACTCAAAATCTTGTGGAAATCAATGTTGAAAACTAAAATATTAAATACATTTAAATAAAAAAGATTATAAAAAGCAGATGAACTCATTTTATGGTTGGACCTTCACATTTTAAAAGATTTTTATACCAGGTACAGGATTTAGGTAAGGATAGAAAGAGCATGATATATGAACTGAAATTCTCTGAAGTTTCAAAAATGGAGAACCAAATTTAAGTGATTGTACTAAGTTATATTAAGTATGAATTATCTGGGAACTTCTAGACCTGAACCAGAGAAGCAGAACTCCCTTTTTGAACTGTCCGAAGAATAAAACCTACTGTCAAAGAAAGGACCTCTAGGGACCAGATAACTACATCAGGCATCTGAGATTCAAAAAGTGCTGCTTAAATGGACATTGGGAATAGGTAACTGGGATACTAGGAACTTAATTTTGGTTAACATTGTTAATAATGATTGCATTGATTTGTATGGTTCATGTTTAAGTTTTCTTGGTTATCTTGGTGACATGTAAATCTCCCTTCTCAAAACCAGTCTGTTGTGAGCCATCGAAGTAGTTTAATCTGTACCTGACTTAATGTAATTATGCAATTTTGTGAATTGTGAGAAAAACTTTATTGTATTCGAACCTAGCCCTGCATAGCTGGGAAACTGAACCATTTCTATATGCCTTTAGCCATGTTAGCTATGTAGTATTGTTTCCTCTCAATTATCAAATAATATGTCTTCTGGAAGCCCTGTCAGGTCTGTCTTACCACTGCGATAGCTGCCAACTTGTGGATATGAACTCTTTGATCCCTCTGTCCCATCTAAAGATTGCCCTTGCTCCTGAGTGGACATCTGAGCCCATAGGAGAACTTGCCCTCCTGTTTCCAAGGGGCCTGAAAAAGACGACATCAGACGTAGACAGCTTTCCCAAGAGTCTGAACCAGACCTGCGCTAAGCAAAGCTCTGTTCCCACCTGAAGCCTCTCCCCTAGTGTGGGCAGCTTACTCAGATCCCTCCTGCTTTCTGCTGTTGGGGTGCTTACTATGTTTGCTCTCTTCTTACTAAGAGTCTGACTAGGGCCTACTTTGGCCCACAAATGTTCGACCACCTTGGTAAACAAAATAATGCTGTCCATGGTTGTTTTCCCTCAATCTGAGAGGCCCACTCCAGATGCAAAGAACAGCTCATCAACCTGGTCAACAAAGGAAGGATTTTTAGAACTTCCTTTCCCATTCCCTGAAGAAGCGTCCCATACCTTCTTTGGTCTATAGGTGTTGCTTTCCCTCACCTTTGAACAAAAGGAGGAAGTGACAATCCTCTCAGATTATTTGAACCCCAATAAGATCCAAAGCCTGAATTAATCAACCAAACTGCTTTGCTCTACTCTAAAAATTCTCTTTCCTACGTCAGCAACTTCAGAGACCAGATAAGACTGACAAGGAGTATCTTTCCTATTGGTGACAGGATGTCTGCAACCAGAATAGTGGGATTTCTCTTGATATTCTACAGAGGAGAAGCACAGACATCCTGGGATCGTAATCTCTAACTGATACTACTTTGTCAAATGTCTTGTCTTACCGTATTTACAACTCATCCCACTAAGAAAGTTCCTTTCTTACGATATGGAGACCATAGACTGGAGTTGGGATTGTTCTAAAGTGTACTTAAACCTTGTCGTTGATTATTGATAGTTTCAAAAAATTATTGGTATTTTCAAAACATTTACCCATTTCGTAATGTATTCTTGACTATTTTCCATACAGTACCTTATGTTCTTTGTTTGGTCATAATAAGTTTTTGTCTACCTTGTGTCCTTAGGATAACGAATGCTATGTTTAAGCCTTATTTCATAATCAGAACATTACAGCAGAAATTACCCAGTTGTTGCAATTGGCCACTGAGGAAGAAAAAGCAGCACGAGAACTTACAACCTGACAGTGTTATAGACGACTTTCTGAGTCATGTTAAGACCTTTTTAACCCCCAATTGGCTTACTCATGTTTTAGAGACTGTGGCCATTGTGGGAGGCCTTGCCCTTTTTGCTATGTTGTTGCACTCCTTTAGTGCTGAGGATGTGTCTTGGGGCCCTGTATACAGCCATCGATTCAGTACGTGTTGACTCTTGGCGCAAAAACAAAAAGGGGGAGTTGTAACGGGACGAGTTAGAGCTGACTCCTGCCCTCCTCGGACCTCCGCGCCCAGGGCTCTGCGATATGGGAGGGATATGGGAGGAACAGGACTGAGTCAGGAGGAGGGGTCTCACCTTTGTTGCCTCCCTGGCAATTCCAGGTCTTTGCCCGGACCTGCCTGAACACATGGCACTTCCGGTTCTTTATCTGGACTAGCCTGACCACAGGGAGCTTCCGGAGAGCGGGAAAAGAAGGGGAGGAGAGTAGGTGGAACCAGGGTGGCCCTAATGCAAGGGGAGGAGAGTAGGCGGAACCAGGGCGGCCCTAATGCCTACGTAACCAAAGATATAAAAGTTTGCTTCTAACCTGAATAATTTGAGTTCTTTCCATCTTATCTTGGCTCCCGCCTCATTCATTGCGTCCCAAGACAGGTCCTTGCTGCTCAAGGACTACCAGGGGTGAGAAGACCCCAACAAGAATATGTATTAAAAAAAATCCTTGCCATTTATATTTTCCATTCTAAAGCCCCAGACACAGCTGAGGAGTTATATTGTCATAGATTTTCCATCTATTGCCTGCAATAGTTTTTAAGACTCCAAGTTCTCACCTTTTGTTTTCTAAGAGATATTATCTCTCTAATACCCTACTTCTAAATGATCTCCTACCTCTCTCATTCTCTTCTCCATGGCTACTCCAAGTCCTGTCATTCTGTGTGGCCAAATCCCACATTTCCATCCTAAGCCTTGGAACATCTCTCATTTTCTTTGTTCTAGTCCCTCCCAACTCTTAACATTCCACTTTCTAGAGCTCCAAAGATTCTGAATTTCAAATTTCTTTCTAGTGCAAATATTCTAGATTCTAAGTGACCTCCCTGATCTAATATTCCAGCTTTACTTGCCATTCCATATTAGGACCCGCTCACGCTCTTCTCCATGGCTACTTCCAGGCCTGACATTCTGTGGGGTAAATTCCCACTGTTTCTGAAAATTTCCATTCTTATACTCTAACATGTCTCAATCTCTTCTAGTCTTTCCCAATACTGACATTCCAGCTTCTGAAGACTCAGCTCTGGATTCAGGATTAGAAATTTCCTTCATGGGGCAGCTAGGTGGCGCAGTGAGTAGAGCACCGGCCCTGGAGTCAGGAGGACCTGAGTTCAAATCTGGCCTCAGACACTTGACACACTAGCTGTGTGACCTTGGGCAAGTCACTTAACCCCAATTGCCCTGCCAAAAAAACCAAAAAAAAAAAAAAAGAAATTTCCTTCAGGATCAGATAATCTAGGTTGCATGAGTTCTTGCCAATCTGATTTTTCTAGCTTGACTTTCCACTCCATATTGAGACATTCAGAGGCTGGATTTACCTCCTGGCTAAGAAATTTTGTATCATAAATTCTCAGCCACCTCTAACCCTCCTTTTGCATGGTACCTGGAAGCCCAGACATCTGGTATTCTAAGGATCTTTGAAGACACGATATTTGTGGTTCTAAAGCCATGATATATAAAGTTTCTTTTTTTAAAAAAAAAGATTTTTAAAAAATGAGTTACTATTACAATACACATAAAATTTTTCTGATACAATGATTTTGAAATGTAAGTTGTGTCTCTTATGAATCCTTAGAACTTAATAGCTTATTTTATTGTGGGGGAAGGGCAAAAATTCACTATATTCATTATTATTAATAGTACTATCAATAGTGGTCTTTACCAAGAATGAACTTCATGGAATTGTATTGTTTGAGTGTGCCAGTGTTTTGGGTTTTCTGAGGATTTTTAGCTTCCTAAAAGTAAGTAAGTAAAAAGTAAGTACTTTCACTAAATTCTGTTGACTTTGTGTTCAAGGATGTGAGATTTTTGGTTTTTTAACCTTGACCACTGTTTAAAATAAATTAAACTGACATGACTTATCTCATAAGAAAAATCTAAATTCTTCTTGTTTCTTAATTTTCCTAGACCTAGCCAATATTTTCGCCCCCTAAGAAGATAAATGAAAAAAAATCCTTGCCATATATGCTATTTTCCATTATAGAACAGATGATTTACGTTCACAGAGCCCTCCCAGCCTATGGCATATGGATGTTACTAGAGCACTCTAGGTCTGACCTTTGTTCTCTCCTTGATCTGATAGCTCTTGCTCTAAATGCTCCCCTAAATCTCTCCTTCTCTTCTACATGGCTACTCTCAGGTTTAACATTCTCTCTACTAAAATCCCTCTGATTTTAACAATTTCCTTTATCAGCCTCTGAATATTTCCCTCTCTCTCTCTCTCTCTGTTCTTGTCTCTCTCATCACTGACATTTCTTTTTCTACGGCCCCATTTAGATTTGGATTCTGGATTCGAAATTTCATTCACGTTCAGATATTGTAAGTTTTATGAGCCCTCTTCTATCTAAAATGCTGGCTTAACTTTTCACTTCAAATTGTATTCTAAGCTGTAGGCCACCTCTAACACAACTCCTTTAAAGGTACCTAGAAGCTGAGATATTCAATGTTCCAAGGACCTTCAAAGACCTGATGTTTTTGGTTAAGGTCACCCCCTACCATGATCTATAAGAGCTTTAAAAAACTTTTTTTTTATTTTTTGGATAGTTATTACAAGGGACATGGGTTTTATAGATATGCTGAAATAGAAGAATAAGTAGTGTCCCTTCAAAACATGTCACCTTGTTTTTTAATTCAGGGAAAAACATTCTCTATTCATTATCATTAACTGTAATATGAACTTCAGTTTTTACTAAAGAAGAAACTGCATGGAACTGCATTTGTTTAGGGGTGCAGGTTTTAAGGGATTTATTTTGGAGCTAGCCACAAAATAGATAGTACATTCATTCACTATACCCCTTTGAAGATGTAGTTAAATGATCTTATACAAAAAAAATCTACCTTCCTTTTAAAATTACCTAGAACTGGTCAATATTTGGGCCATTAAGAATATAAAGGAAAACAATTCTTTGCTATTCCTATTTTTATTCTAGGACCCTTCCAGAGCCCACCCTACAATGAATGGCCTATGGCAGTTTGTAGGACATACCAGGTTGACCTTTTGTGTTCTAAGAGCTTTTTGCTCTGATGACCCTTCTTCTTAAGTGCTCTTCTTCTAACTCTGTCATTCTCTACTCTGTCATTCTCTTTTTCATGCCTACTCCCAGGTCTGACATCCTGTGTGCTAAAATCCCACTGCTTCTGGCCATTTCCATTTTTAGCCTCTGAACATCTCCCACCTTCTCTGTTTTAGTCCCTCCCAGCATTTACATGCTAGCTCCTAAAGCTTCATTCTTCTCCAGATTCTGGATTAGAAATTTCCTTCAAGTTCAGACATTCTGGGTATTACAACCTCTCTCACATCTAATACTCTGGCTTCACTTTCCATACAAAATGAATACAATCAGAGGATGGACTTGTCTCCTAGCTAGGAAATTCTGTATTGTATACTTTCAGCCACCTTCAATTTTCCTCTTCAAAAAGTTCCTCAAAGAAGTCCATAATAATCACTGTTCTAAGGACATTCCCAGCTCTGACATTTTTGGTTTAAGGCCAAACCCTTCTATGATATGTTTTTTCCACCTTTTTATTTCCAGGATTACTATTACAATGCACATGGGTCTAATTGATATTAAAACATAAGTCCCATCCTTTATAACTTATATTTATGTAACAATTAATTTTTGTGGCCAGAAAGACTCTATGTTTATTATTGTTAATATAAGTATCAGTGAAAGTCTTTAGCAAAGAATGAACTGCATCTAACTGCATTTGTTTTGGTGTGCAGATCTTTGGGGTTTTAGGGAACATAGTTTGGCTGGCCAAAAAATAAGCAGTACTTTCACCATACCCTTTAAGTTGTGTGATTGAGGATGTAAGATTAAAAAGAAACTATCAGGGCCCCTCAGCCTGCCCTGGAAATGGAGGCAGCCAGGGAGGCCCACTCCCTTCCCGCCCTGGCAGGCAGCTGGGCTAGAGCAACGGCCCCAGCATGTGGACTGCGGCGCGGCAGCCATGAAAGCTAGCATCATGAGGATCCACAGCAAAGGCCACCACTCGGCAGGTGGTATCCAAATAGAAAATGAGAAAAATAGACCATCTTTGAAAACTGTGAAAAATGATAACAAATCAGAAGCCACTCTGGGGAAAAGTCTTTTATCTTGATTTGCCATATATTGTGATCTCTGAAAGACTAGAAAAGGACCTCAAGGAACTAGGAGGGAGAGTTGAAGAATTTCTCAGCAAAGATATAAGTTACCTAATTTCAAATAAAAAAGAAGCAAAATATGCTCAGACATTGGGGTGTATTTCTCCTGTCCCAAGTCTGGAATCAACATGTACAGGAGGAAATACTTCACCTCATCCTAGCTGTGATGGAAGTTCATTCAAGACTCCAGATCTGGTATGTATGAGCAGAGGAAAATTATTAGTTGAAAAAGCTATCAAGGAACATGAATTAATCCCTTCAAATAGTATCCTGTCAAATGCTTTATCCTGGGGAGTGAAAATTCTTCATATTGATGATTTCAAATACTATATTGAACAAAAGAAAAAAGAACTGTATCTGATTAAGAAAACAAGTACATCACTAAGAGGGGTGGGAAAATAATTAGGTATTCGGAAAACAAAAACAGGAAGGCTCAAAAAGCCATTTGTAAAGGTGGAATATTCAAGCCACCATTACAGACCATTTTACCTACTGCTATCCAATATACCTCTTATAAACTATTCCGTTCCTAAGCCCTGCAGTCCTTTTGATTTGGATAAAACATCTAGTCTGCAGAAACAAACACAAGCTAAACAAAGGAACAGAATGGGCTGTGAAGCCAATGAAGGGCACTGCCCTCCCGTGCAGCCCAGCCTAAGAGAGAACAAGAAGAAGGGCTACTGTGAGTGCTGCTCCCAGAGATATGAGGTGCTTCAAGCTCATCTTCTAAACTTTGCACAAAGTACTCAGTATCCAGTTGCTGATGACATCATATCCAAGATGGTCTATGACTTCGTAGAATACAAAAGCAATATATCCAGAAGAGTAAAATACAGTATTGGATCTTTTGCCCCCATCATTGGAAATACTTTTAAAAGGAATGAACTTGAAAAACAGCCAGAATTGCACCGTGTTTCCCCGAATGACTCTTGGGGAAATACTACCAAACAGGTGATAAAACAGGATTTCTAATACCAAGACAGCAGGGATCCTTCACAGAAGGTTGCCTTCAGTTCAGAGCCCATAGATTCATTTGCTTCATGCAGTCCATGTCCTTACGACTCAGCAAGCAAACCTGGAGAGCATTTGGATTGTAGGAAATCTTATATAATAAATCCAGTGAAGAAAGACATTGAGCTGGATTTGGAACAACTACCTCTGAATAAAGATACGCAGCGATATACTCCTGAAGTTTCTGACCATAAAGGAACTATAAATGAAAAAGACTTAGAAGAACTAAAAACAGAATGCTGCCCATATATCCTAGAGACATTTATGCACGTTTCTGATTTTGACGAAACAGACAAAAAACGTGTCTCAACTAAAACGAAAGTCAGATAGTACGGTTTTTCCAGATACCTATCAGAAGAAAAAAGGCACTAGTACCCCACACAGTAATGGTTCTAGTCTTAGAGTCATTAGAGCAACCTATTGGTCAAGCTGAGATAATATCCCATAGTCCTGGTGACGAACTCAAAGAAGCAGACGTGGAAAGTACAGACAGTTTACCTTCAGGGAAACTTCACCAAAAAGTAAAAATAGTATTAGGGAGAAACAAAAAAAGAAGTCAGCAGAAGAATGTCGAATTACATTTAAAGAACAAAGCAGAATTTCCTGCTACAAAAGAAGAAAACAGTATTTGTAGTTCACCAGTACAGTCTTTAGTGGAATTATTTCAAACCAGCAAAGGCGGTTCTGAGTTTCTGGGTTTTACAAGCTAGTCTGAAAACCACAACTCACGTGACATGTTAGAGGTTTGGGAGGAAGAAAATGGGAATAGTTTGTTGTCCATGTTTCTCTCTTCCCCATCTTCGACCTCTACACTTACTGGGTTTTAGAGGAGTTTTTTGTTTTTGTTTTCAATTTGCATTTTTCACAAATGGTGAGGATTGTATACCTGAAAATATTTTTATATATATGTAAAAATTCTTGTTTTATTATTTGTGTGTCATCTGTACATTTTAATAACCAAATGTAAATATTAAGAATAAAAATGATTATTAGTATTTTCTTACGAATTAAGTACTTTTATATAAGTAAATGCAACTGAAGTTAAGGTGTTTGCTACCTCTTGCGTATTTTGTACATAATTTCTAAATAAATCTGTTTCTGAATGAGCTAGCAGTTAAATATAACTTGCACTGGAGAAGGAAATTTTGAGTAAGTATAGACTTTAAAAACTTAGTGTTGGGGCAGCTAGGTGGTGCAGTGAGTAGAGCACTGGCCCTGGAGTCAGGAGGACCTGAGTTCAAATCTGACCTCAGATACTTGGCACACTTACTAGCTGCGTGACCTTGGGCAAGTCACAACCCCAATTGCCCTGCCTTCCCCCCTAAAAAAAATAAAAATGAAAAAAAATAAAAATTTACTGTCTCAAATTTGGGTGTTACAATTAAATTTATTTCAAATATTAGATCTGGGACAGTATGCATACCACTGAATACGAATCACGGTAAAAGAGCATGTTTACAAATTACACTGTGCAAAAGTGTGAGTGCTGCCTTAGGAGGAGCTGTGTTTGGTACCTGTTGAGCAATGTCCTAAGGTATGTCATGTCCATTTGTCCTTTGATTTTCATGAAGAACTGAATATATGCCAATACAATAAAAAAGAAGCTCCTTAAAAAAACAAAACAAACAAAAAACATCAGCACTATGTAATATAAATTAAATTGAAATAAATGACTGCTCTCAAGAAAAATCTATCTTCTGGTTTTTTAAATTATGTAGAACTAATATTTTGGTCCACTGATATCTGATCTTCTAAAGGCTCTTCAGTCTCTCTCTTGCTTTTCTCCATGGCTATTCCCAAGCATGACATCCTGCGTACTCAATTCTTACTGTTTCTATTTCCATTTTCAGCCACTGAATATTTCCCACTTTTTCTGTTCTCATCACTAGTCATGTAAAGCATATTTACATATTAGCTATATTTAAAAAAAGAAAAAAGCAATAAAAATAAAGTCAGTGAAAAAACTATGCTTCAATCTGCACTCAGAGTTCATCAGCTCTCTCTCTGGATATGGATAGCATTTCTTTCCTCGTGAGTCCTTTGGAATTGTCTTGGATCATTGTACTGATCATCCTTACAATATTGCTGTTACTATGTACAAATTTCACCTGGTTCTGCTCACTTCACTTTGCATCAATTCATATGAGTCCTCCCAAGGTTTTTCTGAAACCATCCCCCTCTCATTATTTCTTATAACACAATAGTATTCTATTACATAGGACAGCTAGGTGTCACAGTAGATAGAATGTTGGGCTGGGAGTCAAGAAGACCCAAGTTCAAATATGGATTCATACATTTACTAGCTGTGTGACCCTTGGGAATCTAGTTAACCCTGTTTGCCTCAGTTCCTCATTTGTAAAATGAGCTGGAGAAGGAAATGGCAAATGACTCCAATATCTTTGCCAAAAAAAACCTTAATTGGGGTCATGAAGAGTTGGACATGACTGAAAATGATTGAACAACAACAACAAATTCCATTACAATTATAAACCACAATCTGTTCAGCCATTCCCCAAATGATGGACATCCCCTCTATATTAAATTCTTTGCCACCACAAATAGAGCTGCTATAAATATTTTTGTACATAGAAGTCATTTTCCTTTGATCTCTTTGGGGTTGCAGACCCAGTAGTGTTATTGCTGGGTCAAAGGGTATGTGCAATTTTATATTTCTTTGGGCATAGTTCCAATTGTTCTCTAGAAGAGTTGGATCAGTTTACAACTCCACCAACAGTGCCTTAGTGCCTATTTT
Source organism: Trichosurus vulpecula (assembly GCF_011100635.1). Classification (NCBI taxonomy): domain Eukaryota; kingdom Metazoa; phylum Chordata; class Mammalia; order Diprotodontia; family Phalangeridae; genus Trichosurus; species Trichosurus vulpecula. Next base: position 7,210,515 of record NW_023494377.1, read on the forward strand.
TCTAGATTCTAAGTGCTCTCTATCTGTTATTCTGACTTCATTTTATGTTTCAAATTTGGAAGCAGCCCTTACCTCCTAGCTAGTAAATTCTGTGTTCTGAGCTCTAGCCCACCTCCAATATTACCCCATGACAGGTACCTTGGAAGTACACCATTACATTTAAGGTTCTAAGGACTTTCCCAGCTCAAACATATTTTGTTTGAAGGCCTCATTCTGATATGGTCTAGAAGCCATTAAAAATTTATTTGGATAGCATTACAATGCCTATATAGTGGTTTCAAAGTATTAGTGTTGTCCTTTTGAAATCCTCCATAATGAACATCTGGTTTATTAGCCTAAAAGACTCTATATTGTTTATCATACATGTAATAATAATAGCAATCTTTACCAAAGAAGGAACTTCATGGAATTGGATTTAATTGTGCAGATGTTTTGGTTTTGGGGGGTTTTGTTTTCCTAGTTAAAAAATAGACAGTACTTTCACCAGACTCTTTAAGATATATAGTTGAGGATGTGAGGGATTTTTTAAGAATCACCACTGCATAATATCAATTAAATTGGAATTAATGATTGATTTCATATGAAAAATCTATGTTTTTATTTTTTTAATTAGCTAGAACAGCCTAATATTTGGGTCCACTAAGAATATGTATGAAAATAAATCTTCGCTATTTATGAGATTTTTCATTCTAAGGTTCCTTCTGGAGCAGATGATTGATGTTCTCAGAGTCCTTCAACCAACCTATGGTGTTTTTTAGGATACTCCAAAATCTGACCTTTTGTGTTGTAATGGGCTCTTCTTCCTCTGATATCCTTTCTTCTAAATATTTTACTCCCTTATTCATAGCTACTCTTAAGCCTGATATTCTGTTTGATAAAATTCTTCTGCTTCTGACAATTTCCATTCTCAGGCTCTGAACATCTCCTACTCTTTCTGTTCGTCTCCCCCAATATTGACATTCCAGTTCCTATAGCCTCATCCAGCTCCTGATTCTGAATTTAAAATCTCTTTCAAGCTCAGACATTCTAAGTTCTAAGTGATCTCCTTGAACTAATATTCCAGCTTCACTTTTCACTTCAAATTGCGGTGTTCAAAAGTAGGAATTATCCCCAACTAGGAAATTCTGGATGCTAAGATCTCAGCAACCTCCAGTATTCCCTTTTGAAAGACATCTAGAAAGCATTCTAGAACATTCAATGATCTATGGATCTTCTCAATTCAGACACATTTTGTTATATGTGTATAGATAGATATAGATATATTTAAAATTTTCAACATTCACTTTTATAATATTTTGAGTTCTAATTTTTTTCTCCCACTCTCTCTCCCCTGCCCCCTCCTCAAGATGGTAAGCAATCTGATATAGGCTATACACGTACAATCATATTAAACATATTTCCACATTAGTCATGTTGTGAAAGAAGAATCAGTACAAAAGGGAAAAATGCCAAGAAAGAAAAAAAAACAACAAAAAAGAGAAAACAGTATGCTTCAATCTCCATTCAGACTCCATAGTTCTTTCTCTGTATGTGGATAACATTTTCCATAATGAGTCTTTTGGAATTGTCTTAGATCATTGTATTGCTGAGAAGAGTTAAGTCTACCAGAGTTGATTACTACACAATGTTGCTGTTACTGTGTACAATGTTCTCCTGGTTCTGCTCGCTTCATTCAGTATCAGTTCATGTAAGTCTTTCCAGGTTTTTCTAAAATCCACCTGCTCATCATTTCTTATAGCACAACAGTATTCCATGACATTTGCCAACACAAAAAGAGCTGCTATATTTTTGTACATGTAGGTCTTTTTCCCATTTTTATGATCTCTTGAGATACAGACCTAGTAGCGGTATTACTAGATCAAAGGGTATGCACAGTTTTATAACCCTTTGGTCATAGTTCCAATTTGCTCTCCAGAATGGTTGGATCAGTTCATAACTCCACCAACAATGAGTAAATGTTCCAATTTTCCCAAATGTTCTACAACATTCATCATTTTCCATTTTTGTCATATTAGCCAATTAGATAGGTGTGAGGTGGTACTTCAGAGTTTTTTAATTTAAATTTCTCTAATCAATAGTGATTAGTGAATTCATCAATAGTGAATTCATATGACTAGATAACTTTAATTTCTTCATCTGAAAACTGCCTGTTCGTATCCTTTGACCATTTATCAATTGGGGAATGACTTGGATTCTTATAAATTGGACTCAGTTCTCTATATATTTGGTAAATGAGGCCCTTATTAGAGACACTGGCTGTAAGAATTGTTTCCCAGCTTTCTGCTTTCCTTCTAATCTTGGTTGCATTGGTTTTGTTTTTACAAATGCTTATCCCCATTATATATAATGCTTGCTGATGGATTTAGATAGATGCTACTTATCATTTTAAGGAAAACTCCACATATTCCTATGTTCTCTACTGTTTTTAATAGGAATGGGTGTTGTGTTTTGTCAAAAACTCTTTCTGCATCTATTGAGATAATCATATCATTTCTGTCAATTTTGTTATTGATATAGTCAATGATGCTAATAGTTTCCCCAATATTGAAGAAGCCCTGCATTCCTGGAACAAATCCCACCTAGTCACAATGTATTATTCTCAGGATAAGTTGCTGTAATCTCTTTGCTAATATTTCATTTAAATTTTTTTGCATCAATGTTCAATAGGGAAATGGGTCTATAATTTTCTTTCTCTGTTTTGGCTCTTCATGATTTGGGTATCAGCACCATATTTGTATCATAAAAAGAATTTGGTAGGATTCTTTCTTTGCCTGTTTTCCCAAATAGTTTATATAGCATTGGAATCAATTGTTCTTTGAATGGTTGGTAGAATTCACTTGTAAATCCATCTGGCCCTGGAGATTTTTTCTTAGGGAGTTCATTGATAGCATGTTCAATTTCTTTTTCTGAAATGGGGTTAAGTGTTTTATTTCTTCTTCTGTTAATCTGGGCAATTTATATTTTTGTAAATATTCATCAATTTCACTTAGATTGTCAGATCTGTTGGCATACAGTTGGGCAAAATATTGCTTTAATTTTCTCTTCATTGGTGGTAAATTTGACCTTTTCATTTTTGATACCGGCAAGTTGGTTTTCTCCTTTCTTTTTTAAAATCAAATTAACCAAAGGTTTATCTATTTTACTGGTTTTTTCATAAACCACCTCTCTCAAATACTTTCTTTTAAGGTCCCTCCCAAAACTGTTAGGACAGGTTCTAAGTGGACAGGTTCCATATTAGGCATTCTTGGTTTTGCAATGACCCAAACCTCAGACAATCCCTGTTTTAAGTGATCTCCCATTTCTGATATCCTCACTTCTAGGTACAACCCATATTCTAACATTCAGAGCACATACTGTCAGCCCATTCTACCTCCAAGCTTCTCCCTTAAAGGGCACCTCTATGACCAAACACTCACTGTCCTAAGAACCTTTCACTTCTGACTTTTTACGTTCTAAGGCTTCATCGTGCTTTGACCAGCCAGGTGTTTCCCCCTTCTTATAATAATTCAAATATGCTTTATTTATACAATGATTTCAAAGCACAATTAGTTGTATGCATTCTTGTGCCATTTTCCACTTGTGTCTGACTCTTCATGACCCCTTTTTTAGAATTTGCTTGACAAAGATACTTGAGTGATTAACCATTTCCTTCTCCAATTGGTGTCCCTTTAAAACTTGTATACATAACACATTTTTCCCAAATATACACTATATTGATTATGATTATTAGCAATATCCAGAGAAGTCTTTACTAATGAAGAAACTGTATGGAATTTTATTGTGGTCAATGTGTTTTGAAGGTTATTTTGGCAGCCAAAAAAACCCAACATTATTTTCACTGTATCATTTTGGTCATGTTGTTGAGGATGTCGGGGTTTTTATATATATATATATATATAGCATCACCACTAGACTCCTCTTTGTTAAATTGTGATAAATTATTAATCTCATATGAAAAATCTACTTTCTTCTTTTTTTTAAATTTAAAGATAACTGGCTAATGTTTTGACCCACTAAGAATATATATTAAAAAATATCCTTGCCATTTAGAATATTTACCTTCTAAGGAAACTTCTTTAGGAACCAGCTATAAGATATGGTGGTTTTTTCAGGATACTCCATGATCTGACTTTCTTTATTTTACAACCTGTCCTTGAATTGAAAACCTTGCTTTTGATTGCTCCCACACATCTCTCATTTGCTTCTCCATGGCAACTCCCAGGCCTCATATTCTTTTGTGCTAAAATCCTCCTACCTCTGACATTTCCCAATTCTAGCCCCTCAACATCTCCCACTTGCTCTGTTCTAGTCCCTCCCAACACTGACATTTCAGATTCTACAGTCTCATCCAGCTTAGGATTGTGGATTTGAAATTTCCAAAGAGCTTGGACATTCTAGGTTCTAAGTACCCTTCCTATTTTAATACTCTGTCTTCACTGTCCACTACAAATGTAGACAGTGAAGCAAGACTTACCTCCAAGTTAGGAAATTCTGTATTCTAAATTTTCAGCCACCTCCCATTTTCCCCCTTGAATGGTACCTGGAAGCCCAGGTACTGCGTTTTAATGAACTTTCATAATGGATCTAAAGAAAACATCCTCCTTTTATCTATAAGGTTTTATTGAAAAAAGATTTTAAAATTGGATTTTTATTACAATGCACATTGTCTTACTGAAATAATGATACTGAATCCTAAGTTATGTCCCTTATAAGTTCACAGAATGAAACGCTCTGTTCAAAAATATTCTATATAATTACCATTAAGAGTGATCTCATTAGCAGTCGTAACCAAAAAAAGAACTCCCTGGAATTTTCTTTGTTTCAGTGTGAAGACTTTTTGTTTTTTGGGTTTTGTTTTAAGCTAGCCAAAAAGTAATTAGAACTTTTACCATACCCTTTTGGGTTGAGCATGTGAGTTTCTTTTAAGGCTTTGTAACTAGGCTAATATGTGTGCATGCACACATACACACATACATACATATACATATTTATATTTATATATTATAAATTATTAATCTCATATGAAAAATCTATTCTCTTGTTTTTTTTAATTACCTAGAAATGGCCATTATTATGGCCCACTAAGTATATATGCCATTTGTGATATTTTCCACTTCAAGGCCCCTTCTAGAACAGATAATTTTTATTCTCAGAGCCATCTTAGCTATCAAATATGCTGGTTTTTAGGATACTCCACGATCTGACTGGCTTGCTTTGCTCTGATATTCCTTTTTTCTAAATACTCTCATAGCTCTCTCATTCTCTTCTCCTTGGTTACTCCCAGGCCCAATATTCTTTGTGGTAAAATCCTACAAATTCTGATAGTTTCCATTCTCAGCCCCTGAACTTTCACTTTTCTAATCCCTCCTATCACTGACATTGCTGTTTCTACAGTCTTATCAAGCTCTGGATTCTGGATTGGAAATATCCTGAAATCTCAGATATTTTAAGTTCTCAATGCCCTTCCTGATTTACTATTCGAGCTTCACTTTCCACTCCAGATCGGTACATTCAGAGGCAGGACTCAATTCCTAGATGGGACATTCTGTATTCTAAGCTCTCAGCTATTATCAATACTCCCACATGAAGGGTACCTGGAAGTACAAACATTCAGCATGTGGAGGACCTTCCACAATATGGCATTTTTGGTTCTAAAGCCACACCATCCTATGATCTATAAAGGTTTTTGTTTTATTATTACAATAAGCATGGGACATACCAGCATACTGTATTTGAAATATAAGTCATGCCCTTCATTATTCCTCAGTATGAAACGTGTTTTTGTCCAAAAATATTCTACATTGATTATTATTAATAATGATATCAGTAGCAGTCTTTACCAAAGAAGGAAATGCAGGGAACTGCATTTGTTTAGGTGTGCTGGTTTTGGGGGTGTGTTGTTTTTGTTTAGTTTTTTTGGCTAGTCAAAAAGTAGATAGTACTCTCCAAATCCTACTGGCAAAATGGTTGGAGATGAGAGTTTTGTTTTTAGTACCACAATGCTTAATTATAAATGAAATTGAAAGAAATAAATTATCTCATTCAAAAAAATTTACATTCTTATTCTTTTTATAATTATCTTGTTACTGTTCAGTCCTTTCAGTTGGGTTTGACTCTTTGTGACCCTCTTTGGGGTTTTCTTGGCAAAGATACTGGAGTGGTTTGCTGTTTCCTTCTCCAGCTCATTTTATAGATGAGTAAACTGAGACCAACAAGGTGAAGTGACTTGGTCAGGGTCACACTGCTAGTAAGTGTCTGAGGCCAGATTTGAACTCACAAACTGACTTCAGGCCTGGCACTCTATTCACTCTGCCACCTAGCTACCCCAATTAAATTATCTAAAATTGCCCAATATATGGCTGGCTGGCTCTCTGGCTCGCTCTCTGGCTCTCTCTCTCTCTCTCTCTCTCTGAGAGAAAATAAATCCTTGCCATCTATGAGATTTTCTATTCTAAGGCCCCTTCCAGAAGAGATAATTTATGTTTTGAGAGCCCTCTCTGCTGTGGCCCATGGAAGTTTTTAAGGCACTCCAGATTTGCCCTTTTGAGTTCTAAGGTCTCTCTTTGTCTAAGTAATCTTCTACCTCTCTTATTCTCTTCTCCAGGACAACTGCCAGGTCTGACATTCTTCTGTGTGCTGAAATCCTCCTCCTTCAGACAATTTCCATTCTCAGCCTCTGAATATCTCCCAATGTCTGATCTAGTCCCTCTCAACACTGATATGCCAGCTTCTACAGCCTCATCCAGACATTCTAGCCTCTAAGTGCCTTTCCAGATCTAAATTCTTACTTCATTTTCCACTCTAAATTAAAACATTTAGAGGAGGGAATAACTGCTTTGCTTGGAAATTCTGTATTCTAAATTCTCAGCCTCCTCCAACGTTCCCCTGAAAATTGAGACAGTCAGCGTTTTAAGGACCTTCCAAGACATGACATTTTGGGATCAAAGAAACACTCTACTATGTTCTATTAGGTTTTCTTTTTTTAATTTTTATTGACTGGATTGTTATTACAATGCACATGGATCTTATGGATATACCAATTTTGAAACATAGGTCAGGTCCCTTTTAATTCCACTTATGTAAAACCTTATGTGGAAAAAAATCCTCTATACTCATTAACATTAATAGTGAAATGATTAAAATTGAGCCTGTAGCATTTCCTTATTGATCCTGTTTAGAAGTAATTAATTTTGTCCTGTGAATGCTTTTGTCCTGTAATGGCTTAAGTCATAGCTCTCTGTTTCTGATCTTTATTCAGAATTCAGCTGGCCTATAATGGGTTGTGTTTACAAATCCAGTTCTCTTTGTAATCACTGATCTAGTTTCGCCTTGACGAATTCAGCTTAAATTCGGGGAATGCATGTGAACACAAGGGAATTGGGCCTAATATACCACCAAGTCATCCTTCAAAGATGTCTGGTTTGCTGTCCAAAAATCTGGGCCATTATCAGTAACCTTGCAGGTAGACTCAAACAATGAGCACTTCTTAGTCATAGGGAAGGAAGGAAGGGGTCATTACTAGCCCCTCATTACCAAACTTCCAACCAATAATATTGTTCCCGTGCCTCAGCAAGGTAACCAATGATGTCCTCAATCCCATGATGTCATCTACCTTGTTCTGCTCTTTATTCTGTACTCCCCAAAAATAATAAAAGAAAACTGGTCCCCTAATTTGGGGTATCAGCTTACTGAGGAAGGTGAGATCCTATTCATTGGTAGATTTGCACTTTATGAATAAATTGATTGTACTCAGAACACTGTGCCTCAGTTACCTTAGTTTTAACTTATAATATTGTACTATCAATAGTAGTCTTTACCAAAGAAGGAAATGCAAGGTGTTGCATTTCTTTAAGTGTGTGAATGTTTGGGGATTTTGAGCTTTTTCCCCCTTGCTACCCCAAAAGTAGTCAGTACTTCCACCATACCCTTCAGCTGTGTTGTTGGGAATGTAAAATGCTTTTTTTTAAAGCATCACTCCTGGGCTAAACTATATAAATTGCAATAAATTATTGATGTCATAGGAAAATTCTTCTTTCTTCTTAGTTTTTTTTAAATTAACTAGAACTGGCGAATAGTTTTGGTTACTAAGAGTATATTTTAAATAAATCATTGCCATTTATGACATTTTCCATGATAAGCTCCTTCCAGGGCTGACTTGTTCTCAGACCCCCCAATCCTTTTCAGCTATCACATATGGCATTTTCTTGGTCATTCCAAGTTCTGACCTTTTGTGTTCTAACTGCTCTCCTTGTTCTGATATTCCTTTTTCTAAGGGCTCTCCTCCCTCTCTCATTCTCTTTTCCATGGATAGTCCCAAGCCAGACATTCTATGCGCTAGAATCAGTTTTTCCCCTGAGTCTCTATATTATCATTAATATTAATAATAATAGCAATCTTTCCCATAAAAGGAACTGCAATGGATTGCATTTAATTCTGTGGGAAGGTTTTTAGTTATAGGGGGATTATTTTGATAGCCAAAAAAATAAACAGTACTTTTATTGGCTGTGTGGTTGAAGATGTGAGACTTTAAAAAAAACTTCACCACTGGGCTAATCAATAGTAAATTGCAATAAATTATTAGTCTCAGAGGAAAAAAAACTATTTTCTTCTTATTTTTAGCTACAACTGGCTAAGATTTTGGCCACTAAAAGTATTCATTGTTCAGTTGTGTCTAACTCTGTGAGCCTATTTGGGGTTTTCTTGGCAAAGATACTGCAGCGATTTGCCATTTCCTTCTCTAGCTCATTTTACAGATGAGGAAACTGAGGCAAACAGGGTGAAGTGACTTGCCCAGGGTCACACAGGTAGTAAGCATCTGAGGCCATATTTGAACTCAGGAAGATAAGTCTTCCTGACCCTAGGTCTGCTACTCCACTGTACCATCTAGTTGCCCTAAGAACACTTATTTAAATAAATACTTGCCATTTATATTACTTTCCATCAAAAGGCTCCCTTTCAGAGCTAATGATTTATATTCTCAGAATCCCTAGAGGTATCACGTATGTTTTGAGGACAATCCACATTCTAACCTTTTGTGTTCTAAGAACTCTTTTTCTTCTGATATCCCTTCTGCTAAGTGTTCTCCTGACTCTCTCATTCTCTTCTCCATGGCTACTCCCAAGCCTGATATTTTGTGTGCTAAAATCCCACTGCCTCTGAGAATTTCCTTTTTCAGGTGCCATGCATCTCCCACTCTTTCCCAACACTGACATTCCAGATTCTCCAGCCTCATCTAGCTCCAGATTCTGGATTGGGACTCTCCTTCAAGCTCAGACATTCCAGGTTCTAAGGGACTTCCCCAATCTAATATTCTGGTTTCACTTTCCACTCAACATTGGTACATTCAGAGGCAGGATTTAACTCCTAGCAAGGAGATTCTGTATTCTAAGCACTCAGAAACCTCCAACATTCCCATATGAATGTTACCTGGCAGGCCAGAAATTCAGTGTACTAAGGACCTTCTAAGACATGACAATTTTTAGTTCTAAAGCTACACTGTACTAATGTATGAAGTTTATTTTTTCACTTTTATATTGATTGGATTATTATTAAAATGCATATGGGTCTTATGAATATTGATAAGGAAACATAAGCCTTGATTTTTAGAAGTCCTTGGTATGTAAAATCCTGGGTTTTTTGTCCAAAACTACTCTACATTCATTATCACTATAATAATATCAACAGCAGTCTTTACCAAAGAGGGACCTGGAAGGAATTACATTTGTTTCAGTGTGTAGGTTTTTTTTTTGGTGGTGGTGGTAGTGGGGTGTGCTAACCAAAAAAACCTAAAAGCTGTCTCACCAAACAACCATTTTGGCTGTTTGGTTGAAGATGATTTAATTTTTTTTTTAAGCATCACCAAAGCATAACATAAACTACAGTGAAATAAGTGAGTCAATCTGGTCAGGACATGTTTTGCCTAGCACTGAATCTTTCTGGTGTTTAGTGGTAGCTGGCATGTGACTTTCCAGAAGAACTCTGTGTTTTCCTCATTGCTATAGATTCTGGAGACCACCTCTTGCAAGTCAGCATGATTAAGCAAAATGTATAGCCCACCCTTTGCCTTTCTTATAGACCTTTGTTTAGTTTATATCACTAGACTTCATGTAACCAACTGTATAAAAAGCTGTTCTGTCAAGGTATCCCTGGCTACTGAGGAGCTTGGGATCTCACTTTATTGGCAATTGCTAGCTTTGCTAATAAATGGATTGTGCTTGGAACTCTGTGCCTCAGTTTCTCTTCATTGCAGATTTTTATTGCGACAATTCCAAATTCAGAGGTGGCGCTTACCTCCTAGCTAGGAAATTCTGTATTTTATGCTCTAGTCAAATCCAATATTTTCCCTTGAAAGGTACCTGGAAGTATATCATACCATTCAAGGACCTGCCCAGCTTGAACATATTTGGTTGGAAGGCCTTATCTTACTGTGCTTGTATTACAATGCATGGGTATCGTGCTGATATAATGATTTAAAAGTATTGAAATGTTATCCTTTTGAAACCCTTATTACAAAACAACTGGCTTATTAGCTAAAAATAATCTATATTGTAATATAAATAAATTAATGTAATAACAATAGCATTCTTTATCAAACAAGGAACTGCATGAAATTGCATTTGTTTTGGGTTTCAGGGGTTTGTTTTGCTAGCCAGAAAATAGACAGTACTTTCAATAGACTGATGTGTAGTTGAAGATGTGAGATTTAAAAAAAAAGCACCACCACTGCATAACATGAATTAAATTAGAATAAATGATTGATCTCATATAAAAAAAATCTACCTTTTTATTTTTTTTAATTAATTTAAAATGGCCAATATTTGGGCATACTAAGAATGTACATGAAAATAAATCCTGGCCATTTGTGATATTTTCCATTCTAAGACTCCTTCCAGAGCAGAAGATTTATGTTCTAAGGGCTCTTCTCCCTCTGATGTTTGGTCTCCTTAAATATTTCACTCTCTTCTTCCTGGCTACATGTGAGCAATATGTGCTAAAATTGTCCTGCTTCTGACAATTTCCATTCTCAAGCTTTAAATTCTCAGGCTTTCCATTCTCTCTGTTCCTGTCCCTCCCAACTGTGACATTCTAACTTCAAAAGCTTCATCTAGCTTGGAATTCTGGATTTGAGAGCTCCTTCAAGCTTAAACATTCTAGGTTCTAAGTGCTCTCTCTGATCTACTATTCCAGCTTCACTTTCCATTCCAAATTGGGCCATTCAAAGGCAAGAATTACCTCCAAGCTAGGAAATTCTGAATTCTAAGTACTAGGCCACCTCCAACTTTCTTCTTGAAAGCCACCTGGAAATATTCCATAACATTCAGTGTTCTAAGGAACTTCCCAACTCAGACACATTTCATTCTAAGGCTGCACCCTGTTATGATCTTAAAGGCTTACTTTTTTCAATTTTTTGCTTATTTGGATACTAATACAATGCACATGTACTTTGCCAATATGATGTCTCTGAAGTATCAGTGTTGTCCCATTTAAGTACTCTATACAGGACAAATTATTTTGTTATGAAGTTTTAATATTGATTATCATTAATAGTAATAAAATAGTAATCTTTCCCATAGAAGGAACTGCATGGAATTGCATTTAAGTTGGCAGGTTTTATGTTATGGGGGATTATTCTGACTAGCCAAAAAACAGACAGCACTTTCACCGTATCTTTTTACACATGGTTCAGGATTTCTGTGAAAGTATCATCATTAGCCTAACAGAAAATAAAGTAGAAAAAAAAGATTAGTCTCATATGAAAAATGTCCTTTCTTTGTCTTTTAAAATTTAACTCAAACTGGCTAATATTTTGGCCCGCTATATAGTGTGTGTACATGTGCATGTGTGTCCCAATTTCTATTTTCCACTTTGGGGACCCTCCAGAGCTGATGATTTATCTTCTCAGAGCCCTATTAGCAATCACATACCATGATATTGAGGACACTCCTATTTCTGATATGCTGGGTTCTAAGGGATCTCTTCTTTCCCACATTCCTTCTTCCAAATGTCCTCCTACTTCTCTCATTCTCTTCTCCCTGACTACACATAGGCCTGACCTGCTCTGTGGTAAAATCCTCCTATTTCTGATGATTTCCATCCTTAGCCCCCGAATGTCTCCCACTCTCTCTGTTGTAACCTCTCCTGACACTGACATTCTGGCTTCTACAAACTCATTCGTTCAGGAATCTGGTTTTGACATTTCCTTCAAGTTCAGACATTCTAGGTTAAAAGTGCTCTCTCTGATCTAATATTCTGGCTTCACTTTCCTCTCCACATTAATACATTCATTTGTAGGACTTCATTCCTACTGAGGAACTTGGGTTCTCAGTAGTTCTCAGCCATCTAAATATTCCCCCTCAAATGTTACCTGGATGCCAAGATATTTAGTATCTTATCGAATTTCCAAGACATGACGTTTTTGGCTTTAAGGCCACACCAGCTAAGATCTGGAAAGTTTATTTTTTATTGACTGGATTATTATTACAACTAATCAAGGTTTTACCAATATGCTGATTTGGAAACATGAGGTGTGTCCTTTGTAAGTACTCTTTATATAACACCTTTTTAATGGCCAAAAAGGCTCTATATTCATAATCATTCATAGTGCTATTAATACCAGTCTTTAAACAGAGAAGGGACTGCATTGCATTTGTTTCAGTGGGCCAGTGTCTTGGGGATTTGGGTTTTTTTTAAGCTAACCAAAAAATAGTCAGTCCCTTCACCATATACGTTTAGCTGACAGATTGAGAATGTAAGTTGTTGTTGTTGTTTTAAAGCTTCACAAGTATTTGATATAAAGTTGAAATATATGACTGAGCTCATATAAAAATCTTCCTTACTTTTTTAAAAAATAACTTAGGATTGGCCAATATTTTGGCTTACTAATAATATATATGAAAATAAATCCTTGCCATTGTGGACCCCTCCCCAAACCATTTTGAACCCCTAAGACCTGAGAAAGGCCTAAAACCTGGATTGGCCAATCAGGAGAGACATTTTGGGCCCACTCTGAGCTTAACCTAGCATAATGCTTTGCATGTTCTGGTATAACAGACATGCTTTGCTTTGTTCTCTGAGTGAACTCAAAATGTTCCTTTCTGTGTCAGCAACTACAAGGCCAGATGAAGCTGACCAGGAGCATTCTTCTGTTTATGACTGCCAAGAACAAGGCATCTTGAACTGGACACTATCTTGAATAATGGGACTTTTCTTATCTTGGTATTTTATGGACATATGCTATGTTAGTTGCATCATGTCATGTTAATGACAGCAGAAACAAAGATATCCTATAATTTCAGTTGGCATTTTAACATTTCTATCTTATTGTATTTACAACCCATCCAATTAAGAAAATTCCTTTCACACATATGGAGACCATAATTTTAGGTGACACAGATATCCTAAGTTGGGATTGCTCTAAGTGTATAAAAGGTTTTCTTCAACTTGCTTATCTCTGATTCAGAATTACCCTCTGACTCCCATGTATACATGTATTCTACTAGCTTAAGGGAATAAAGAATGTATATATATATATGTGTGTATATATATATATATACACACACATCAACTAGCTTGTTTGCTTCTTCTAACCAAACTTTCAGGTTGACACCATATATATGACATTTTCCACCATAAGGCCCCTTCAAGAGCAGAAGATTTATGTTCTCAGAGCCTTCTTAGCAATAACATATGGAAGTGTCAATCCAGGTCTGAGAGTTTTCTGTTCTGAGAGTTCTTCTTGATCTGATATCCCTTGTCCTAGGTGCTCTCCTAATTCTCTTATTCTCTTCATGGCTACTCCCAAGGCAGACATTCTGTGTGCCCAAATCCTCCTGATTCTGACAATTTCCATTTTCAGCCCCTGAAATATCTCCCAGTCTCTCTGTTCTAGTCTTTCCCAAACCTGACATTCCAGCTTCTACAACTTCATCCTGCTCATGATTCTGGACAAGAAATTTCCATCAAGCTCAGATATTCTAGGTTCTGCGTTACTTCCCTAATCTATCAGCCTCACCTTCCAATTTAAATTGGGACATTCAGAGGTGGGACTCACCTGGCAAATTCAGTATTCTGAGCTCTCAGCCACCTCCAACTTTGCCCCTTGAATGGTACCTGGAAGGCCAGACATTCTAAGGTTCTAAGGACCTTTCCAGTTCTGACATTTTTGATTCTGACTGGAGGGCCACATCCTTCTGTGATTAATTTTTTTTTCAGTTTTGGGGATTATTATTAAAAAGCACATGTAATTACTGACATAATGATTATGAGTTACTGATATAATGATTCCAGAACATAAGTCTTCTGCCTTATGAGTTCTTAGTATACAACACCATGTTTTGTGGCCAAAGGTACTCTATTCTTTATCAATAATAGTAATGTTACTAGAGGTCTTTATCATTAATAATCATATCACCAGCACTCTAAAGATGGAACAGCAGGGAAACGCATTTGTTTTGGTGTGCACCAGTAATCTCAGTGCTAAGCAACCTCTAACTTTCTCCCTGGAATGGTAACTGGAAGGCCAGAAATTTAGTGTTCCAAGGACTTTCCAACAAACCACACATTCCTATGAACTATAAGTTATTTTTTCTACTGTTTTATTTATTGGATTATTATTCAAATGTACATATATCTTACTGACATAATGATTTCAAAACCTCAGGGGTACTCAGTTTATTCTTTGTCTGAGTCCTTCATCTTGTTTTTGTGGCCCAACATACTCTAAATTATCATTAATAGTAATGTCAATAACAGTCTTTATCAGAGAAGGAACTTCATAGAATTGCATTTGTTTTGGTGGGCAGGTTTTTTTGTGGGGGGGAGGCAGGAAGTTGCAGATTTCATCTCACCCGACCTTTATGGTAGGGTGGTTAAAGATATGTAAGGTTTTTTTTTTTTTTGCTTTGTTTGTTCGTTTCTTTTTTTAAAGCACCATTGATGCTTAATATGAATTATTTTGGAATAAATGTATGATCTCATATGAAAAATCTTCTTTCTTACTTTTTAAATTACTGAGAACTACTTTGGCACCATTAAGACTATACATGAAAATAAATCCTTGACAATAGTGAGATTTTCTAGTCTAAGGCGCCTTCCCCAGCAGATGATTTTCTGTACTCTGAACCCTCCCACCTATCACATGTGGTGGCTTCCAGGGCACTGTAAGATCTGACCTTTTGTGTTCTCTTTGCTCTGATAAACCTTTTTGTATGGGCACTGCTAGCTCTCTCATTTTCATCTCCATGGCAACTCCTAGGCCTGATACTGTGCATGCTCAAATCCTCCTTTTGCTGAAAATGTCCATTCCCAGCCCCCGTACATTTCCCCCTCTCTCTCTTCTCTAGCTCTCACAATTCGAGCCTTCAGATTCTACAATATTATCCAGCTGATAATCCTGAATTCCAAATTTCCTTCAAGCTCCTACTTCCTATGTGCCATGAGCCATCCTCCATCCCATAGTCTCTCTAAGCTTTTCACTCCAGATCTGGAGCTTGAGAGGCAAGACTTATCCCCTAGCTTGGGAATTCTGTATTCTCAGTTCAGGACCCCAGCAACATAGATCTTTGGAAGGTCCTGGGACATCCAGTCATTCAGTGTTCCAAGGATTTTCTTTATTCTCTTTTTCCCTTTCTTTGAACAATATACATGTACTTTAACAGTACAATAATTTCAAAACACAAATGATATCCCTTTGAAATCTGTGTACATAACAACAAAATTTTCCAAAAAGACACTATATTCATTATGATTATTAGCAATATTAAGAGCAGTCTTTCTCAAGGAAGAAACTGCGTGGAATTGCATAGTTGGGCTTCTTTTGGTAGCCAAAAAATAAATAATACTTTCACCATACCCTTTGGGTGTTGTGGTTGAGGATGTAAGATTTTTTTTTCTTCAGGCATCATCACTAGGTTAATCTATATTAAACTGACCTACTTTCATATTTTCTAAATTAACTAGAACTGACCAGTATTTTGTCCAAGAATAGCTATTAAAAGAAAAAAGCTTTGCCATTTAGGATATTTTACATTCTAAGGAACCTTTCAAAGCAGATGGTTTATGTTCTTAAAACCCTCCCAGCTATCCAATGTGGTGGTTTTTAGGACATTCTAAATCTGATCTTTTGTGTTCTAAGACCTTTCGTGCCCCCCACCCATTCTCTTCTCCAAGGCTATTCTGAGTGATAAAATCCCACTGCTTTTGACAATTTCCATTCTCAGTCTCTGAATATCTCCCACTCTCTCTGTTCTAGTCCTTCCCAACACTGACATTTCAGATTCTACAGCCTCATCCAGCTCAGGATTCTGTAGTTTAAGTTTTCTTCAAGTTCAGATATCCTAGGTTCCAAATGCCCTTCCTGATCTAAAATTCTGAAGACACACTTCACACTCCAAATTGCGATGTTCAGAGGTGAGATACACCTTCCAGCTAGGAAATTTTGCATTCAAAGCACACAGCCACCTCAAAATTTCCCCCTTGAATGGTGCCTAGAAAACCAGACATTCAGTGTTCTAAGGACCTTGAAAGACATGGTATTTAGGGATCTAAAGAAACACCCTCCTATGATTTATGAGGTATTTCTAAAAGTTTTTTATTGGATTATTATTACAATGCACACTGGGATGTTCAGAGGAAAGACTTAGCTACTAGCTAGGAATTCTGCATTCTAAGCTCTCAGACACCTCCAACATTCCCCCTTTAAAGGTACCTGGAAGTCCACCATAACATTCAGTGTTCAAAGGACCTTCCTAACTCTAGCATTTTGTTCAAAGGTCACAACTGACATGATCTAGAAGTTTTTTTCTTCTTAATTTGTAATTTGCTTGGATAGTATTACAATACTTGTATCTTGCCAACATAATGATTTCAAAATATAGTGTCCCTGTGAAATCCTCAGTATGTAATACCTTGCTTATTTAAAAAAAAATCTTTATTATCATTAATAGTCATATTGCTGAGTGCTGGGCCTGGAGTCAGGAAGACCTGAGTTTAAATCTTGTCTCAGATACTTACTAGCTGTGTGACCCAGGGGAAAGTCACTTAACCCTGTTTGCCTCAGTTCCTCATCTGTAAAATGAACTGGAGAAGGAAATGGCAAACCACTCTAGTATCTTTGCCAAGAAAAACCCCCAAAGGGTCACAAAGTGTCAGACAGGACTGAAATGACTAAACAACAAAAAACAGTCTATTCAATAGCAGTCTTTACTACAGAAGAAAATGCATAGAATTGCATTAGTTTAGGTATGCAGGTTTGGGGACTTTATTAGGTGTTTTTGGCTAGCCAAAAAATAAATGTTTATATTATTTTCCATTCTAAGGCTCCTTCCAGAGTAGATGATTTATGTCCTCAGAGCTCTGATAGGTACCACATATGGTAGTTTTTGTGACTCTCCAAGATCTGACCTTTTGTGTTTCATGAGTTCTATTTCTGATACAACTTCTGAGTGCTATCTGATGTCTCATTCTCTTCTCCATGGCTACTCATAAGCCTGACATTCTCTGTGCTAAAACCCTACTACCTTTGACAATTCTCATTTTTAGCCCTTTAACATCTCCAACTCTCTTTGTTGTAGTCATTCCCAACACTGACATTCCAGCTTCTATAGTCTCATTCAGCTCAGGATTCAAGATTTGAAATTTCCTTCAAGTCCAGACATCCTAAGTGCCCTCCTTAATCTAAAACTCTGGCTTCACTTTCCAATCCAAACTGGGATATCCAGAGGAGGGACTTAATTACTGAGTAGGCAATTCTGCATTCTAAGCTCTCAGCCACCTCCAACAATCTTCCTTCAAAGGTACCACAACATTCGGTGATTGAAAGACCTTACCTTGTACTTAAAGGAACTTAGCTTGGAAATTCTGTATTCTAGGCTCTTAGCCACCTTCAACTTTCTCCACTTAATGTTACCTGGATGGCCAGACATTCAATGTCCTAAGGACCTTCCAGGTTATTATGTTTTTGCTACTAAGGCCAGACACTCTTGTGATCTATATAGCTTTTTCAGTTTTTTTTATTTATTGGATTATTATTACAATGCACAAATGTTTTACTTTTATAAGGATTCTGAAACACAAGTCTTCCCCCTCCTCTGTTTATAACCCCTTATTTTCATGGTCAAAAATACTCAATATTCATTATTATTAATAGTAATGTCAATAACGGTCTTTATCAAAAAAGGAAATGAATAGAATTGCATTTGTTTCAGTAAGCAGGTGTTTTAGGTTTTTAAGGCCAGAAAATCTACAATATTTTCACCATACCTTTTTGGCTCTGTGGTTGAGGATGTCACGTTTTCTTTTTAAACCATCCCTCAGCTTATATAAATTAAATTAGAATAGATTATTTATGTCATATGAAAAAAATCTACTTTCCTCTTTTTTTTTTGCATAACTGGAACTGGCCATTATTATGGCCCACTAAGAATATATATGAATATAAATCCTGACCATTTATGAGATTTTCCATTCTAAGGCCACTTCCAGAGCAGATGAACTTTTTCCTCAAAGCCTTCCCAGCTATTCAATATGGTGTCTTTTAGGATACTCCAAGTTTGACCTTTTGTATTCTAAAGGCTCTCTGTGTCTGGTATCACTTCTGCCAAGTGTTGTCTGACCTCTCGTTTCTTCGTGTCTACTCCAAAGACTCTCATTCTTTGTGCTAAAATTCTCCAATTTCTGACAAATTCCATTCTCAGCCCTTAAACATCTCTACTCTCTATTCTATCCTCTCATAATTTTGAACTTGTATCAACTTAACTCTAATTCAGGTTAAGTTTCTGTATTCAAAATTTCCTTCAAGCTCAGATATTCTAGGTTCTTTCAGGGGTAGGAAACCTGCAGCCTTGAGGCCGCACTTGGCCCTCTAAGTCCTTAAGTGTGGCCCTTTGACTAAATTCAAAGTTCATTGAACATAAGATATTCTAGGTTCTTTCAGGTTCCACACTTGGGGACCTAGAGGGCCACGTGTGCCCTCAAGGCTGCAGGTTCCCCACCCCTGTATCTAAGTCCTTTCCCCAAACTGATTTCTGGATTAATTTCCATTCCACATTGGGACATTCAAAGGTGTGACTTAGCTCCTAGCTACAAAACTCTGCATTCCAAGCTCTCATGAATGTACAGTATTTCCCAGTGAAAGGTAACTGGAAGTACTTATCATTCACTGTTCTAAGGAACTTACCAACCCCGATGTATTTTGATTGAAAGGTATAACCTGCTATGGTCTAAAGGTTTTGTTTTCTTTTTTTCAATTTATAAAATTTGTATATTACTACACTGCGCAAGTATCTCGCCAATATAATCATTTCCAGGTATGTGTTGTGTCCTTTTGAAATACTCTGTAAGGAACACTATGTTTATTTGTCAAACAGTCTATATTGATGATCATTCACTGAAACAATAATACCAGTCTTTACCAAAACAGGCTTTGCATGGAATTGCATTTATTTCTGGTTAAGGGTTTTTTGTTTTTCTGGAGTTTTGCGGATAGCCATTAAATAGGTGTCACTTTCACCATTCTCTTTTGGCCGTGTGGCCTAAGTTGTGAGATTACTTGTTAAAAGTATCACCATTGGGCTAACAGTGAATTTAAAAGGGAAAAAAAGATTAATTGCATAGGAAAATGATTTTTAATATAATTCAAACTGGCCAATATTTTGGTCCACTAAGAATATATAATAAAATCAAATGTTCCAGTTTCTGATATTATTGATTCTGAGAACCCTCCAGTGCTGATGATTTATCTTTTCAGAGACCTGCCAGCCATCTCATGCCATGGTATTGTAGATACTCCTATGTCTGATATGCTGAGTTATAAGGGCTCCCCTCCCTCTGATATCCCTTTTTCTAAATGCTCTCCTGAATCTCTCATTCTCTTCTCCATGGCTACTCCCAGGCCTGATATTCTCTGTACTCAAATCCCACTGTATCTGACAATTTCCATTCTTGCCATCTGAACATCTCCTACTCTCTTACTTCTAGTCCCTAGAATTCTGACATTCTAGTTTCTAAAGCCTCATTTAGCTAAGGAGTCTGCATTAGAAATTTCCTTCAGATATACAAAGTTCTAAATGCCTACCCTGATGTGAAAATTATGGCTTCATTTCCATCCCAAACGGAAACATTCAGAGGAGGGATTTACCGCCTAGTGAGGAAATTCCATATTTTAAGATCTTGGCCACCTCCATTCCCAACGGAAAGATACCTGGAAAGGCTCTGTTAACACTAGGCCAGGAGTGGGGAACCTGTGGCCTCAGGACCACATATGGCCCTCTAGGTCCTCAAGTGCAGCCCTTTGACTGAGTCCAAGTTTTACAGAACAAATCTTTTTATTAAGGGGATATGTTCTGTGAAGTTTGGATTCAGTCAAAGGGATCCATCTGAGGACCTCGAAGGCCACATGTGGCCTCAAGGCTACAGGTTCCCCACCCCTACAGTAGGCTAATCTATATTACATTTCATTAAAATATTAATCTCATTTGAAAAATTACTTGCTTCTGATTTTTTTATTAACAAAAACTGGCCAATGTTTTGGGTCACTAAAATGTATATGTTAAAACAAATCCCTGCCTTTTAGGGTATTTTTCATTCTAAGGAATCTTCCAGAGCAGGTGACTTATGTTTTCAGAATCCTCACAGTTGTAACATCTGGTAGTTTTAGGACATTCCAAGATCTGACCTTTTGTGTTCTAAGAGATCTCCTTAATGTGAAAATGCTTATTCTAAAAGTCCTCCTACCTCTCTCATTCTCCTGCCATAGGCAACTCCCAGGCCTGATATTCTGTGTGCCAAAACCCTCCTGCTCCTGACATTTCCCAATCCTAGCCTCTCCACATCTCCCACTCTTTCTGTTCTAGTCCCTCCCAACACTGACATTCCAGCTTCTAAAGCCTCATTCAGCTCTGGATTCAGGATCTGATATTTCCTTCATGCTCACAAAATCTAGGTTCTAAGCACCTTCCCTCTTTTAATATTCTGTCTTCACTGTCCACTATAAATTGTTATACTGCAGTGAGACTTGTCTCCTAGCTAGGAAATTCTATAACCAAACCTCTTAGCCATCTCCAATCTTCCCATCTGAATGGTGCCTAGAAGTCCAGACTTCCAGTGTTCTAATGAACTTCCTAGACATCCCTCTTTATACCTAAAAAAAAAAACCCTCCTTTGATTGATGAGGTTTTGAGAACTGAATTCTTATTACAATGAACATGGTTCTTACTGACAGAATGATTTTGAATCATAAGTTATGTCCTTTATAAGTCCACAGAATGAAACACCTTGCTATTTTGTCCAAAAATACTCCATATACATTATCATTAAGAGTAATGTCCTATGGGAATGGGAGGATAAGGGAGGGATCCTTGAAGGGGGGTAGGCAAGTAAAGGAGGGCAAGGTAGCAGGTAGAAGTAAAGTAGGCGAGGCAGGAGGGATAGGAAACAAGAGATATGCACAAACATAAAAACAAAGATCAAGAGTAGAATTTGTTTGGGAATGTGTATTTCTATGTATATGTGTATGTATGTATCTCTAACTACAGAGAAATATATCCAGACTTAATTGTAGCCTTCTGGGGGGAGGGAAAAAGAGAACAAAAGAAAACTTACAAGGAAGCCAAGAAAAGATGGACAGCTCTCAACACGATGTGTAGTATTTATCATACAGGCTTTCTTAAAATGAAAATTTATTGTTGCAGATTTTGAATCTCTCATGTTCTGCTATGCACATGACATGTTTTTTTCTTTCTTACTTTGCATTTAAGTTCCAATATTTAAGTTTATGACATGTTTTTGTTTCTTTTCTCTATTCTGTATTTGTATTCTGGTGTTTGAGTGTAAAATAATTTAAAATAAAACAAAAAAAGAGTAATATCCTTAGCTGGCTTTACCAAAGAAGGAATTTCACTGGAATTTACTGTGCTGGTTATTTTTTTAAACTGACCAAAAAATAATTAGCACTTTCACCACACCCTTTTGGCTGTATGGCTGAAAACAGGAGTTTTTTTTTTTAAAGCATCACCACTTGGCTAATATATATTAAACTAGAATAAACTGGCAATCTCAAACAAAAATCTATCCTCTTTTAAAATTATCTAGAAATGGCCAATATCTGGGACCACTGGGAATATTTAGGAAAATAAATCTTTGCCATTTGTAACATTTTCCATTCTATGTTCCCTTCTGAAACAAATGATTTATATTCTCAGAGCCTTCCCAACTATCAAATATGGTGGTTTTTATGATACTCTGAAATCTGATCATTCATGTTCTAAAAGCTCTCTTTGCTTTGATAGCCCCTCTTTTAAATGCTCACCTAACTCCCTCATTCTCTTTTCCACACCTACTGACATCCTGGGTATTAAAATCCTGCTGCTTCTAACAATTTCCATTCCCAGCCCCTGAGCATCTCCCACCCTCTGTGTTCTAGTCCCTCCCAACACTGACATTCCAGCTTCTACAGTCTCATCTAAATTTCCAAATTTCATTCAAGCTTAGATATTATAGGTTCTAAGTGCCCTCCCAGACCCCGTACTCTGGCTTCACTTTCTACTGCTAATTGGGACAGTCAGAGGCTGCACCTAACTCCTACCTAGGAAAATCTGTGTTCTAAGCTCGAGGTACCTCAAATATTCCTTCTTGAAAGGTATCTGAAAGCCCTTGTCTATTCGGTGTTCTAAGACCATCTAATATTTGGCATCTTGGATCTAAAGGAACACTCCCCAATCATCTATAAGGTTTTAAAAAGGTTTTTAATGGTTTATTATCATAATGCACAAGTCTTACTGATATAATGATTTCATAACATCATGTCCTAAAAAATAGTCAGCACTTTCACCAGGCCCTTCTAGTTATGTTGGTGAGGATATGAAGTCCTTTTAAAGCTTTATCACTGTGTAATATTAACTTGAAATAAACAACTGATTTCATAGGAAAAATCTAAATTCTTCTTGTTTTTAAATTTACTTAGAACTGGTCAATAAGTTGGCTCACACTGAGTAGCCATGAAAATAAATCTTTTCCATTTCTGATAAGGCCCTTTCCAGAACAGAGGATTTATATTCTCAGAGCCCACCCAGCTATGGCACTTGGAAGTGTTTAGGATGCTCTAAGTTTGACATTCCTTGTTCTAAGAGTGCTTCTTGATCTGATATCCCTTTTTCTAAATACTCTGATAAATCTCTCATTCTCTTCTCTATGGCTACTCCCAGGTCTGTCATTCTCTGTGCTAAAATCCTCCCGCTTCTCCCAATTTCCATTCCCCCCCTATGAATACGTCCTACTCTCTCAGTTCTAGACTTTTCCAACACTAACAGTCCAGGTTCCATAGCCTCATCCTGCTTCGTGTTTAGATTTTCATGATTAGAAATTTCCATCAAGAGCAGATATTCAAGGTTCTAGGTACCCTCCCCAATCAATTATTTCAGCTTCATTTTCCACTCCAAATGGGCACATTCAGAGGCAGGACTTACCTCTTATCTGGAAAATTTGGTATTCTTTGCTCACAGCCACCTTCAACTCTCCCCCTTGAATGGTTGCTGGAAGGCCAAACATTCAGTGTTCTAAGGACCTTCCCAGCTCTGACATTTTTGGTTCTGAGACCACACCCTCCAGTGATCTATAAGGGTTTTTTTCAGTTTTTCATTTAGTGGATTGTTATTACAATGCACATATCTCTTACTGCAATAATGTCTTCTCGTTTATGAATTTTCAGTTTCTAACACCTTGGTTTTGGGGGGAAAATACTCAATATTCATTATCATTAAAAGTCATATCAATGGTAGTCTTTACCAAAGAAGGAACTGCAGGGAATTTCATTTGTTTTGGTGTGCATGAATTTGGTTTGTTTGTTTGGTTTTTTTGACCAGTCAAAAAAGACAGCATTTTTACCATATCTTTGTGGCTATGGGGTTGATATTGTAAGAATTTTTTTTCAAAAGCATCACAACTGGGTTAATATACATTAAATTGGAATAAATTATTAATATCATTCTAAAGATCTATGTTCTTGTTTTTAAAATTAATTCGGACTGTCTAATATGTTGGCACACTAAGAAAATATATGAATATAAATCCTTTCTATTTATGAGATTTTCTATTCTAAGGCCCCTTTTAAAGCAGCTGATTTATGTTCTCAGAGCCCTCCTAGCTATCACAGGCTGTGCTTTTTAGGACACTCTGAGATCTGACCTTTTGTGTTTGCCTTGCTCTGATATTCCTACTTCTAAGTGCTTTTTTAACTCTCTGATTCTCATTTCCACGGCAACTCCGAAGCCTGACATTCTGTATTCTGAAATCCTCTTGCTTCTGCCAATTTCCTTTGTCAGCCCCTCAGCAGCCTCCCACTCTCTGTGCTCTGGTCCCTCCCACCACTGACATTTGAACCTCTGTAGCTTCCTCCTCCTCTGGATTCTGGAATAGAACATCATTTTTTACAGTTCACATGTTGTAGGTTTTAATCACCCTCCCTGCTTTTAACATTCTGGCTTCATTGTTCATTGTTCACTCTGGATTGGGATAGTTAGAAGCAAGACTTACCTACTAGCTAGGAAATTCTGTATTCTCACCTCTGAGTCACCTCCTACTTTCCTCTTTAACAGTAACTGGCAGCCCAGACAATTTAGTGTTATAAGGACCTTCCAAGACCTGACATTTTGGGGCGTAAAGAAACACCCTCCTATGGTCAATAAGTCTTCAACAAAGTGTAATATAAATTAAATTGGAATAAATGAATGAGCCTATATGACAAATAGACCTTCTTGTTATTATTTAATGCAGTGAGAACTGGCCAATAGTTTGGCCCAATAAGAAAACTGTTGTTGTGTTTGGTCATTTGAGTTGTATTTGACTCTTTGTGACCTAATGTTGGATTTTCTTGGCAAAGATGCTGGAGTGGTTTGCCATTTCCTTCTCCACTTCATTTTACAGATGAGGAAACTGAGGCAAACAGAGTTAAGTGACTTGCCCAGGGTCACACAACTAGTAAGTGTCTGAGACCAGATTTGAATTCATGAAGATGAATCTTCCTGCCTGACTCCAGGCCTGGTGCTCTATCCACTGAAGCATCACCTTGCTGGCCCAATAAGAATATAGGAGAAAATAAATCCTTGCCATTTAGGATATTTTCCATCCTGAGGCCCTCCCAGAGCACATGATTTATGTTTTCAGAGCCCTCCCAGCTACGGCGTATGGATGTTTTTAGGGCACCCGACCTTGTGTTCTCTGTCTAATCTGATATCCTTTGATCTCAATGCTCTCTTAAATCTTTCTTCTGCAAGGCCACTCCCAGGCCTGACATTTTATGTACAAAATATTCATTTTTTGACACTTGCCCTCATCAGCCTCTGAACATCTCCAGTCTCCCTCTGACCTAGTTTCTCCCTACACTGACATTCCAGCTCCCACAACTTCATCCAGCACCAGATTCCGGGTTTGGAAATATCCTTCCCCCTTGAATGGCACCTGGAAGCAGAGACATTCAGTGTTCTAAGGACCTAACATTCTGCTTTTAAAGCCCATATCATCCTCTGATATATAATTTGACTTTTTCATAGACTATTATTACAATGCACATTGGTCTTACTGATATTACGACTTTGAAATATAAGTTTATCCCTTATGAGGCCTCCAGACATAACATCTTGTTTTATGGGCCAAAAATACTTCCTACTTATCATCATTAATAGTAATTTCAATAGCAGTCTTTACTCAAGAAGGAACTGTATGGAATTAAA
The DNA here is from genome assembly GCF_011100635.1 of Trichosurus vulpecula. Lineage (NCBI taxonomy): Eukaryota > Metazoa > Chordata > Mammalia > Diprotodontia > Phalangeridae > Trichosurus > Trichosurus vulpecula. The sequence continues at coordinate 7,236,236 of NW_023494377.1, forward strand.
TTTTTTAAAAATTCTGCCTGTGTTTTAGAGTTTTGGTTTTTTTTAGCTAGCCAAAAAGTAAAAAAATAGTACTTTCTCCAAACACTTCTGGGTATGTGATTGAGGACCAAGGATGTCCACGTTGATAATGAGGTTGATGCACACATCGCCAGAACTAACTCAGTGTTTGTGATGCTCTGAAGGAAAGTGTGGGAGAGAAGAGGCTGCCTACTGTTAAACCTGAAAATTTGGTTGAAGGAAACAACAGAGCTAGGTGATAGAAAATCCATGTTGTTTATTATTTTCCCTTAAAGCATAGCGAAGCTAGCTTACTTGTACGTACAAGGAGTCAGAGTATAAACTCTGGCTGCCTGAACGAAGCAATGAGAAAACTTATATACGTTATTTTAGCAGAGCTAGCAAGCCTGTATGACCTCATTTTTATGACCCCCATGTATGTTTAACCATGATACAAGAAGAGGATTTTCCTTAATGGAATAGAGTTGTAAAGGATGTTGACAAAAGTCAGTTGAAACTACAGCCCAGCGTCTCTGTGTCTCATTACATTCCATAACATAGTATATACTTGTAGAATATTAAGCAAGGTAATCTCTCTTGGGGTTAGGGTAACGTCCTTAGGTCAGTCTAATCTGGCCTTGTTGACAGAGGTAAGGGTATTTATTACCTGAGCAAACTTTTAGAGAAAACAAAGAAGCCCAGGTCCTGGATCTTCATCCAGTTACTCATTAATGGAGGCTCTGGGTCTGGTTGAAATTAGAAATGATATAAAATAGTATAATATTTTCCACACTACCAAACTGAAGGTCTACAGAGCCATTGTGCTGACCTCGTCGTTGTATGCCTGTGAAACCTGGACAGTCTACCAGCGCCATGCCAGGAAACTGAGCTTCCATTTGAATTGTCTTAGGAAGATTCTGAAGATCACCTGGCAGGATAAGGTACCAGACACTGAGATCCTTACTTGAGCTAAACTGCCAAGAATTCAAACTCTACTGCAGAGAGTACAACTCTGATGGGTTGGCCATGTTGTTTGAATGACAAACGTATGCTTGCCAAAAAGACTGCTTTATGGAGAACTCACACAGGGTAAGCACTCACATGGAGGTCAGAAGAAGCAATAGAAGGACTCTCTTAAGAACTTGGGAATTGTATGGTATGGGAGACACTGGCACAGGACTGCCCAGAATGCTGTGCCAACATCAGAGAAGGTACTGTGCTTTATAAGCAAAGCAGAATTGAAGTAGCTCAAAAGAAATGTGAGATGTACAAATTTAGAGAATCCACCCCGAACTTCACATGGACTATTTGTGCCCGATCTATGGTAGAGCATTCTGAGTTCGTATTGGTCTGATCAGCCATAGTCAAACACACTGTAACTTGACTCTAACATAGTGATGTCATTTTGGTCCTCTTCAAGAACAAAGGACAACTACCATTCCCTTCCAGAAGATATAATTTATATTTTCTAAGCCCTTCCTGCTGTGGCATATGGACGTTTTTAAGACTGTCCAGGTTTGTCCTTTTGGATTCTCTTTTCTCTGACAACCCTTCTTCTAAGGGCTCCCAAGCCCTCAGCCTCTGAATATTTCCCACTCTCTCTGTTCTAGTCCCTCCCAACATTGACATTTCAGCTTCTACTTCTTTATCCATTTAGGATTCTGGATTTGATATTTCCTTCAAGCATAGACACTCTAGGTTCTAAGGGCCCTTCCATATCTCAAATTCTGGCTTCACTTGGCACTCTAAATCAGAACATATCAATGTGGGAATAACTGCCTAGCTTGGAAATTCTTTATTCTTTTGCTCTCAGCTATCTCCAAATTTGCCCTGGCATGGTTATCAGTGTGAGAAATAACTCCTTCAGGCTTGGGGGGAGGCAAAGTTAAAAGCCAAGTTTATTACCCTACTGCCTTGGTGGGGGTCTCATAGAATAAACACACCCTATAGAAACAAAAGCAAGCCTTACATACCTATGCCACACTGCAAAGTCCTTCCCCTGATCCCCACTGGCTAGGTACTACAGGGAGTACAACTTCCTGCCACACTTAGTACATATTTTCCCTTGATGTGTTCCTCTTTCCTGCCACATACTTTGCATGACCATTAAAATAAACCTTTAGTCCTCCTAGAGGAGGAGAAGTTAATATTCATGAGCTTATTGCATATGAGAATTCCAAGGGAGACTTAACTTCTACCCTACTTAACTGACTTCTAGAGTCAAAACAGGATAAAAGCAGTTGGATCCTGCTTTGCCCATTATCTTCTGTGTGAGACACAACTCTTCCTTTATATCTCCCTTTCTGCTGACTGTTATTCTGAATTTATGGAGACAAATTTCTCTGTTATATCTCTTAATTTCCCCCTTCTTCAGCTAGAAGATAACCTAGTACTAATCTATGTTGACCTCATCTTTAATATAGGCAGAGAAATGCCCTAAGAGTCATCTAGCCCTCCAGGTTGACAAAAGAGAGACAATTCCAGGGTTTACTTAGAGAACAAAGGAGAGAATGTTTGTTCTTCGGTATGCTGATTAACCTGATGACTGAAAATGTTTAATCAACACCCTCCCACTACTTTCTTCACAATCAATTTATTTTCCTGCATTCCCTGTAAGTCAAAGACTTTCTGGTATGTATGGATCCCTAGGTTTCCTATCATATATTACATGATTTCTGTGGAAACAAAAGTTTTAATCATTCCTTACATCTGGAAATTGACACATTCAATTTTCTAAGACCTCCAAGATATGGCATTTTTGGATCTAAAGAAACACCATACTAGGATCCATGTTACAAATTGTGTGTTTCTTTCAGTGTGCTGGTGTTCCATGTTGGTGGGTAATTTTTTTTTTTAGCTATCCAAAAAATAATCAATACTTTCACTTTTTGTTAAGTGTGGTTGAGAATGTGAGTTTTTTTAAAAGCATCATCATTAGGCTAATCTATAATATATTACAATAAATTACAAATCTCATATAAAAAGTTTATTGTTATTACTGTTGTTGAGTCATTTTTTCAGGTGTATCTGACTCTTTGTGACCCCATTTGGTGTTTTTTTGGGGGGGGTGTTGCTAAAGATACTGGAGTGGTTTGACATTTCCTTCTCCAGTTCATTTTACAGATGAGGAAACTCAGGTAAACAGGGTTAAGTCACTTGCCCAGGGTCACACAGCTAGTTAAGTGTCTGAGGTTGGATTTGAATTCAGGACAATGAGTCTTCCTGATTTCAGGCCTGGCACTGTATCCCACTGCCACCTAGTTACCCCAAGGAAAGTCTACTTTCTTCTTATTTTTTAAAAATTAACTAGAACTGGCTAATATTTTCAGCCACTAAGATTATATTTTTAAATAAATTGTTGCCACTTACAGTCTTTTCCATTAGAAGCTCCTTTCAGTGTTTATAATTTATGTTCTCAGACCCCTCACTCCCCTCTAGCTGTCACATGATATTTTTTCAGACACTCCAAGTTCTGACCTTTTATGTTCTAAGGTCTCTTCTCTTTCCGGTATCCTTTCTCTTAAGGGATCTCCTTCTCTCATTCTCTTTTCCATGCTTACTCCCAGTCCTGACATTCTGTGGGCAAAAATCCCTCTGTTTCTGCAATTTACAGTACCAGTCTCTGAATTTCTCCCACTTTTCCATGTTTAAAATCCTTCCTACTCTGATATTGGAGGTTCTAAGGCCTTGTCCTGCTCAGGATTCTGCATTCGATCTTTCCCTTGAGTGCAGACATTCTATGGTCTAAGTGTTTTTCCAGATCTGATAGTGGCTATTAATAGTATTAATTATATTGCTATTACTGTCTTCTCTGTCCAATCTGCCTTCTGACATTCAGAGCCTCCACTTCCATTCTACCTAGGAGAGTCTGTATTCTAAGTTCTCTGCCATCTGCCATATTCTTCCCTGAAAATCATCTTGAAGCCCCAACATGCCAGCTTCAAAGGACACTTCCAGACCTAGCCTTCTCCTTATTGAGGCCACAATCTCCTCCTTGGAACTACAAGGGCTTGTTTATTCTTTTCAGTTTTTCAATTCTATTGATTTCAGTACATTTCACTTGTGACTGATCATTACAATGATTTCAAAGCACAATCATTTTTCTTTTAATTTCATGTACTTAACACCTTAATTGCTGTCCAAAAGTCTTCCAAACTCATTTTCATGGAGAGGAATACCAGTATTTGTTTTATGGGTTGAAAGGACTACAGGGTATTATAAGTGCTTGCTTTCTTTCTCTTCTCCTTGTTGATTTCAGGCACGGTCCTTGCACCTTGACCCTTTGGGCCTTTGAAGACCTGGGTTTGCATTCAAAGCATCAGTGCTGCTCAGGTATAAGTAATATGATGACGAATGTTTCATCTCTTCTCAAAAATATACTTTATTCTTGGTTTTTTAAAATGATCTAGTCCTTCCCAGTAATCTAACTCAATGAACACATAACCCAGAGAACTCCTTAGCAGAGATAATATTTTGTGTGCCAGAGCTGATGATTTACCATCTTCTGGTACCCCCAGCTCTGCCAATCTCTGCCTTTAAGGCCCCTCTGATTTCTGACAGTCTGTGTTCTAAGGATTCTTCCAGTTCTCATGTCCCTTCTTCTAGGTTCTCCTGGCTCTGCCAATCTCTACTCTATGGATCCTCCCAGTCCCAACCTTCTCTCTCCTGAGCTGCCACTCGCTCTGGAAATCTCTATTCTCAGACTCTGGACATCTCTCACACGCTAAAAATTTTCAAAGGTCCCTCCCAGAGCTGTTAGCACAGGCTCAAGGACCCAGTCACATCATGTGATTCCTGATTTCAAAATTACCCAAACCTCAGGCAATTCCTGTTCTAAGGGACTTTCTAATTCTGATATTGACTTCTAGGTACAATCCACGTTCTGACATTCAGAACCTACACTGTTAGACCACCTCTTGAATGCAATATTTTAGGAACATCCCAGTCTTGACATTTCATGTTCTAAGGTCTCACTATGGACTAAAGGCTCCCCTCCCTTTTTTTCCTTTTTATAAGAATACACACGTGTTGTATGAATACAGTGATGTCAGAGCACAATTGGTATCTCTTCTAAACCTGTGTTCATGCCAACCCATTTTGTCAAAAAAAATACACAATATTCATTATCCTTATTAATACTATAAACAGCAGTCCTTATGAAGTAAGAAACTGCATGGAATTACACTGTTGTTGATTTGTTTGGGTTTTTTTTGATAGCCACAAAATAAACAAGTACTTTTTACATACCCTTTTAGTTGTGTGGTTGAGGATGTAAGATTTTTTCTTAAAGCCTTATCACTAGCTTAGTCTATATTAAATTGCAATAAATTATTACTCTCATATGAAAAATCTACTCTCTTCTTATTTTTTTAATTACAGAGAATGGGCCGAATTTTGGCCCACTAAGAAAATGTATTAAACTAATTCCTTGACATTTAGGGTATTTTAGCCTGTGAGGCCCCTCCCGGGGCAGCTGATTTATGTTTTCAGAGCCCTCCCCGTTATATATCCCATATGGTCACTTTTAGGACATTCCAGATCTGCTCTTTTGTGTACTAAGGGCTCTCCTCTCTCTGATAGCCTTCAAAGTGCTTGCCTACTTTTCTCATTCTCTTTTCCATGGCAGCCTTGAAGCCTTACATTATGTGTGGTATAATCCCACTACTTCTGACAATTTACATTCTCAGCCTCTGAGCATTTCTCACTCTCCTTGCTCTAGTCACTCCTAAGACTGACATTCTAGGTTTTATATCATCATCCAGCTCAGAATTCTGGATTGGAAATTTCCTTCAAGCTCAGACATTCTAGGTTTTCATTGTCCTGCCATCTTACTATTCTGGCTTCATGGTCCACTACAAATTGGGGCACTTAGAAGAGAGACTTCTCAGGTAGGAAATTCTGTATTCAAAGCTCTTACAGACCTCTACCAACTTTCCCTCTTGGAAGATACTTGGAAGTACTCCATAACATTCCTTGATCAAAGAACTGCCCACCTCTGACATTTTGGTTTCCGAGGCCCCAATCTTCTAGATCTTGTAACTCCCTTCTTTTTTTATTTATGAGATTATTATAATGCACATGTACCTAACTGATACATTGATTTCCAAATATAAATTATGTCCTGTGTAAGTCTTCTTTATGTAATACTTTGTTTTTATGGCCAAAAATAAGCTACATTCATTATGCTTAATAGTAATAACAATGACTGTCTTTACCAAAGAAGGAATTGCATTTGTTTCAGCATGCAGGTTTTGGGACATTCAGTTTTGGGTTTTTTTGGCTTACCAAAAAATAGTCAGTATTTGTTCCATTCTTTGTTGGCTGTGCGGCAAGGATTAGATATTTTTTTTGAAAGCTCCACAGCTGTTTGATATAAATTAAATTGAGATAATTGATCTCATACCAAAAAAAATTTATCTTCTTTTTCTTCTTCTTTTTTTAAATTTAATTAAATTTGGCCAAGATTATGGCTCATTCAGAATATGGATGAAAATAAATCCTTGACATTCATGATTTTTCTACTGGAAGGCCCCTTCTAGAGCAGAAGATTCATTTTCTCAGAGCCCTCCCAACTATGGCAAATGGAAGTTTCTAGAACAATCCAGGTCTCACCTTTTCTGTTCTGAGAGTTTTCCTTGATGTGCTATCCCTTATTCTAAATGCTACTTCATATCTCTCATTCCCTTTTCCATGGCTGCTCCCAAGCCTGACATTCTGTATGCTCAAATCCCACTGCTTCTGACAATATGCTTAATAAGCCCCTGAATATCTCCCACTCACTCTGCCCTATTCCCTCCCAATTCTGACATTCTAAATTCTACAACTTGATCTGGCTCAATGTTCTGGATTAGAAATTTCCTTCAAGCTCAGAGAGTCCAGGTTTTAAGTGCCCTCCCTGAATTAATGTTCCGTCTTCACTTTCCAATCCAAATTGGGACATTCAGAGGCCAGATTCACCTCTTAGCTGGGAAATTCAATATTCTTTGCTCACAGTCACGTTCAAGTCTCCTCTTTTAATGGTACCTAGAAGGTGTGAACGTGGGCTCTGTAATGACTGTACCAACCCATTAAACACTCTAGAGCTTCCCTTTTTCACAGAACCAGACAACTAGCCAATCAGGAGGACTTCTGAAGCTCAGGGTTGTATGACATACCAATTTTCCTTTGTAAGGAAACTTTAGCTAAATTCTGAGATGCCTGCAACTGCTGAAATCAATCTTGACCAGCTCAGAGAGAGCAACAAACATCTTGCTTTCTGACTTATCTAAAGAATATCAAACATCTTGCTTTCTGATTTACTATGTTTACAGGCATCAGCTCCCTAGAACCCCACTTCCCACCTGACTTCCTGATTTATTGTGTTTCTCCCTTAACTCCTGCTTAAAATCATAAATATCTCAACTCCCCTTTGAGCAGCTGAGAACTTTGTTTCTCTGCTCCAGCCTGTAAGCTTCATCTCAGACAATAAATGCTTTTACAATCTTTATGAAGAATGATGGGACTCTGGCTCATTCCAGGTCCCCCTTTTTGAACCTGGCAGTTCTTCTGTTTTAGCAGTTAACAAGGGATATTTATTTTAACAAGGGCCATTTTTATTTTAACAAAAACACATTCAGTGTCTAAGGACCTTCCCAGCTCTGTCATTTTTGTTTCTAAGGCCACACCTTCCTGTGAGCTATATACTTTATTTATTGAATTATTATTACAATACACATTTAATTACTGCTACGATTATGAATTTCTCATACATACATACATATATATATATACACATACATACATATATGTAGGTATTTCAAAGTATGCCTTATGAGTGCTCAGTATCTAACACCCTGTTTTTTTATGGCCCAAAACACTAAATATTCATCATCATTGCTAGTAACAGAAAGAGCAGTCTTTACCAAAGAAGGAAATGTACAGAAATGCATTTGCTTTGAAGTGCACCAGTGTAAGGGCAAGCCAAGTGGGACTTTTTACTATGTTTTCTTTTGGAGTGTTTCTCAGCACTAAGGCAATCAAGTGCCTTTGATTGAATCTTGACTTTGTTTGTAGGAAGGCCCACACCCTTGTGCTAATTAGGTCATGAGAGTTGGGAAGCCCTTAAGAGGTGTGAAGTCCTAGGGCCCTGAAAAAGGGTATATATACTCTGAGGTTAGCATTTTGCTTGTGGCTCACTCATTGGAAAGAGTGTTGGTGTGAAGACTCTGGGTAGTCATTAAGGAGCCCCCCTCCCCCTGCCCCAGCCTTGAAAAACCAGATGGTGCTTCTGGTAACTATGTATGTATAGCTTTGGTTAGACAGCTAGAAACCTGTCTGCTGATTTGTGTTATTTGCTCTGTTTACATTTTCTCTGTTTGTAGTTTCCGTTTGTATTTGCTCTGAAGTTCAGGGTGCTGACTTTTTCCCCTGAACTAAGTGAATGATATATGTATGTTTAATTAAAGTGAGATTACAAACCCCTTAAAAGTTGCTTTCATTAGAAAAGAAGATTAAATAACCTGTGCTAGCAGTCCTCCTGTGTGCTGCTGTTATTGGCCTTATACCTCCACAATAGCTGCAAGTTACACTGTTGTTACAACCAGTTGGTTCTTTCCTGGGTTTTGAGGCTAACCAAAAAGTAAAGAATACTTTCACCCATATTCTTGTGGTTGTGAGTTTGAGAATGTGAGAATTCATATCAAATTCAAATAAATTGTTATATGAAATATCTACTTTCCTCTTATTTTTTAAAAAATGAACTAGAACTGTACAATATTTTGGCCCACTAATATATATAAACACACACATACATATATGTATGTATACATGTATGTATATATGTATGGATGTATATATATACTGATAATCATTTAATATCAATTTAGTAACTTCAATAAGGGCCAGAGCCTTAACTAATAATCAACTAGAAGAGAGCCTGGACCTAAGCTTCTTTGTCCTCTAAGTTTACTCAGACAATATCATTTCCTATGTCAACAAGGCCATTTCTGGCTGACTTAAGAGCATTCTTTCTTCTGTCTATGGCCACTAAGGATGAGACCCTTAACCCGAGAAACTATCTTGAATAATGTGACTTTTTCTTATCTTAATATTTTATGGGAATATACTATGTTATGGCATGTTAATGGCAAATCAAACACAGAGATCCTGGGTTGTAATTTCAATGGACACTTTGTCAACTCTCCTATCTTACTGTATTTACAACTTATTCAATTAAGGAAAATCCTTTTCTTGTATCATGGTTAAACATACATGGGGATCATAAAATTGAGTAACAGGCATGCTGAATTCAGACTAAAAATGTATTTAAACCTTTTCATTCTTTTGTTCAGACAGTCAGAACTTAGGCTCTGGCTCCTTGTATGTATAAGTAAGCTAGCTCTGCTAGCTTTAAGGGAATAAACATATATGGATTTACATATCACCTAGCCTGTTTGCCTCCTTTAACGAAACTTTCAGTTCGACAACACATACACACACGTACATATATGCATATATGTGCATATATGTCTATATATACACATACACACACAATTCTAAATCTTTGCCATTTATAAGATTTTCCATTCTAAGACCTTTGCCAAAGCATATAATTTAGGTTCTCAGAGCCCTTCCAGGTATCACATATGGTAGCTTTCAGAACA